>NC_142012.1:2889136-3059136 GCF_049901735.1 Notechis scutatus
AACCATAATTTAATCGTCCGATGAACTGCTGAGAGTACTAGGTGTGTGTAGTCGAACAAAGAGAAGAACGAGAGTGTCAGAGTAGATTCATGGACTGGAACAGAGCATGGTAAGTAGGTCTGCCAATGAATAGGCATAGCAACTAAGTCAGCCAATGAGGACTGTTTGGAAACTGAAACTAGAAGTAGCCTATGAATGGCTCTATATTAAGCTCCGCAGCTCTAAAGTGAAAGAGAAACTGACTAACTTGCTTGCTGAAAACCAGAGTACTGCTCTGAGCCTTTAACATGTCTGCTTCTGTTTGAGTTTGCTCCATGTTGGAGAAATCTACAACTGGTATTGTAAAATTTACTGTATGTCTTCATATAAAGAAGTTAAATGAAGCCATCTGTGTTTACTTTTCTGGTGCTGAATTTATGCTGCAAAACTCTGAACATAGAGGTGATGTGATATCACTCTTCCAGCACTTGACAGGCTACCCCAGAGAGGAAGGAGGTACATCTATTCTCCAAAGCACCTGAAGATAGGAAAAGAAGCAACAAATGGAAACTTGTGAAGGAGAGAAGCAACCCAGATCTATGGAGAGATTTCTTTTTAGTAAGCACAATCAGTCGGTGGAACAGCCTGCCACCAGAAGTTGTGACTGCTCCATCACTGGAGGTTTTTAAGAAGATACTAGACAGTCACCTGTCTGAAACGATATAGGAGCTCACCTGCTTGAGTAGGACTTGTAGCAGAAGACTCCTAAGATCCTTTCCAACTCTGTTATGCTGTATTCTGTAAAAGTTCAGGAGAGAAGGACTAGGGGTGACATGATAGCCATCTTCCAATATCCGAGGAGCTGCCACAAAGAAGAGGAGACCAACCTGTTCTTCAAAACATCTGAAGATCTTCACGAGATAGAGAGAACCAAGCTAGAAGTAAGCTTTTAAAAAGAGACCAGAGAGCCATTTATCTAGAATAATACAGGGCAGTGGTACACAAACTTGGCCACTTTAAGGCTTGTGGACTTCAACTCCCAGAATTCTAGAATACATTCTGGGAGTTGAAGTCCACAAGTCTTAAAGTGGCCAAGTTTGGAGACTCCCAGAATTCTGAATACATTCTGGGAGTTGAAGTCCACAAGTCTTAAAGTGGCCAAGTTTGGAGACTCCCGAGATAAGGGATTTGCTAGAAGAAATGTCCTTTTAGTTACTTATTGGGAATAATTCTGGGAGTTGAAGTCCACAAGTCTTAAAGTGGCCAAGTTTGGGCGCCTCTGGTATAGGATCACCTGCTGGAGCAGGGGGTTGGAGTAGAAGATTTCCAGAGTCCCCCAGCCCTTCTATGTTCCATCTAAGATCTAGCTGAATGTTCTTCTGAGGGAAAAAAATGCTGAGATTTGAGGTTAAAGGCAGCCAATATTCAGAAGAAGGATTCGGGGATCCTACAGGCCAGGAAGCAACACTTCGAGACTAAATCACGCTAAGCGGCACTTGGGCAGAATTTCCAGGAGGCATGACACACGCATCAAGAGTCTGCTGTGGAAGAGCTGTTTTCTTCATTTCCAGATGTCCTCCTTTAAGAACAGATGGACAACGTTTCCCAAACACCAGAGAGAACCACAAATGCCTCGAATACTACTTAGGAAGCCTTGTGACTCTTTCAAAGGCGATGTTTACGAGTAAACACAACTGTACGATGACTTGATCTCGACACATCGTCCAAGGTTTAGGAGCCCAAGGAACGTGAGCCAGGGGAGCCGTGGTTCAGATCTTTCAAGTCTAAATCTTTTCATCGTGAAGCTCTCACTTGCTAATTTGCTCCGAATAGCAAAATAACAGACTTGGAAGGGACCTTAGAGGTCTTCTAGTCCAACCCAAGCAGGAAGCCCTGTATCATTTCAGACAAATGGTTCATTTATTTATTTATTTGTGATCAAGAACGCAAATCCCACACTTGCTTCTAACACTGATAATGTTGCCTAGTTCGGTAATGAAATGTCTGCATGAAAACAACCAAGCTCAGAGAGCACTAAGGATCCCACAGTCCTCCTCCTCCTCCTCCTCCTCCTCCTCCTCCTCCTCCTCCTCCTCCTCCTCCTCCTCCTCCTCCTCCTCCTCCTCCTCCTCCTCCCTGCAAATCCCATTCCCCTCTAACACTGATGAAATTATCCAGTTGGGTAATGAAACGTCTGCAAGAAAACAACCTAGTTCAGAGAAGCACTAAGGACTCTACAGTCCTCCTCCTCCTCCTCCTCCTCCTCCTCCTCCTCCTCCTCCTCCTCCTCCTCCTCCTCCTCCTCCTCCTCCTCCTCCTCCTCCTCCTCCAAATACCATTCCCCTCTAGCACTGATGAAATTACCCAGTTGGGTCATGAAATGTCTGCAAGAAAGCAGCCAAGCTTAGAGAGCACTAAGGATCCCACAGTCCTCCTCCTCCTCCTCCTCCTCCTCCTCCTCCTCCTCCTCCTCCTCCTCCTCCTCCTCCCAGCACTGATGATGTTCCCTTAGTTGGGTCAGGAAACGCCTGCCAGAAAGCCACCAAGCTCAGAGAGCACCAAGGACCCCACAGTTGATCCCTGAACTGCAAATATGCATATTCTCTCTACTGATACAGCAGTAGATTTCCACTTTATCTCAGCCGGCTGGCATAATAATCAAGCGATTTGCTTCCAAGATACCCTCGTGGTCCTTGATGGGTTTGCGGGAGGGGGAACCAACCTCACCGATAACGGTGCAACTTTCTCAGTCAATCTTTTTTTTTTTTTTGGAGATGCGGAAGTTGATCGCTTGCCATCCCAGGAGCCACCTTAGTGATTCAATGTGCCTGCTGATTAGCCTAAGGCTATTTCCAGGCAGACTGGAAGCTATTCTCTCTTTTTGTGTGTGTTCTCTCTCTTTTGATTTCAGTGAGACCTTGATGGTGGGTTTCTGTTCACCTGAGCTTCCAGGAAGCAGTTAGCCAGGTAGACATCACATTTCACGTTTCATTTATTCATTTAACTCCTGTGGTCCTCAGTCCAAGAGCTACCTCTTTTAAGTCAGATACTTCATAGAAAATGACACACCAGTCCTGATTTCCCATTTTAACACTACTTTTTGAGCTTTGGGCTAAGTCACTGTGAGCGAATTGGGCCGCCGAATACTTTTTTCTTAATAAATAAATAGGTTGAACAACTTGCCTTGGGATGTGGCCAAAACAATCTGGAACTGAACATACTCAAAACCGTAGAAATGGTGGCAGACTTTAGGAGAAACCCTCCCATGCTACCACCTCTTACAATACTAGACAACGCAGTATCAACAGTAGAGACCTTCAAATTTTTAGCTTCTACTATATCACATGACCTAAAATGGAGACCCAACATCAAAAATGTCATCAAAAAAGCCCAACAAAGAAGGTTCTTTCTGCGCCAACTCGGGAAGCTCAAAGTGCCCAAAAGGAGCTGCTGATCCAGTTCTACAGAGGAATGATGGAGTCTGTCATCTGCACCTCTATCACTGTCCGGTTTGGCTCTGCAACCCAACAGGACAGACACAGACGCCAGAGAGTAATTAGGACTGCAGAAAAACCCAATGGCTACCAACCTGCCTTCCATTGAGGAATTGTATACTGCACGAGTCAAAAAGAGGCTGTGAAAATATCTACAGACCCCTCACATCCCGGACATAAATTGTTTCAACTCCTTCCCTCAAAAGGATGCTAGAGAGCAGGGGTCTCCAACCTTGGCAACTTTAAGACTTGGGACTTAACTCCCAGAATTCCTCAGCCAGCTGGCTGAGGAATTCTGGGAGTTGAAGTCCACAAGTCTTAAAGTTGCCAAGGTTGGAGACCATCTGTATTTGAACAGGTGTCCCCTGTCTGACCTGCAAAACCTCAGAGGACCACTAGATGGCAGTGTCAGATTTTTACCACTTCTCTATGTCGCCATCTTGCAATCCTCTGGATTTTTGCAGATCAGATAGAATAAAGCTACTTTTAAGGATGGTTATAAAAAAAGAGACAGACAGAGAGAAAGAGACGGGGAGAGTAGTGACATGGGATAAATGCATCTTTTTAAATGCCTCTGCAGGGGAAAATTTACATAGAAAAGACAAATTTGGGAACTAAATATTAAAAGGCACATATGCCGGAAGGAAATTGTGTGCAGAAGCTCGTTACGTCCAAGAAAATTGCAAATGAGTAACAGAGGGGGGATATTATATAAAAATAATGAGTACCACCTCACTAAGTCACACATTAAACCAGATGTGGTATATTATTATCCATAGAAGCCGACATATTGGTAAGCCAAATGTTAATGAAATTTTCCTTAGATCACCATAATTTGCAGTCAGAAGAAATGATTCTTTAATTTAACAAATGATTCTTTAATGATTCTTTAACAAATTCTTTAATTTTGCAACACGTGGACAGAGATCACTATAGTTTCTAGGAAGCTGTCTGTATCCTAGACCAGGGGTCACCAACCTTTTGGACCTCAGGGACACCCAAACTCTTCATTTTAAATCCTGAGGACCAGAGACCCTGGGGAAATTCCCCAAAAAGTCTGCAGGAAAATTCCCCACCCCGTTTTCCTACCAATCGATCATTCTTTATTTGGGATCGCAGGCTACTGTCTCCAGCTCTGTTCTCAGGGGGAGAGAGAGAGAGAGAGAGAGAGAGAGAGAGAGAGAGAGAGAGAGAGAGAGAGAGGACTTTTGGCTTCATGCAAGGAAAGCAGCAGAAGCTGCAGAAGTCTTTCTTTCTCTCCCCAAACTCCGCCAGAAACGAGTCTTTGCCGGCGCAGCCTCTTGGAGCAGGAGGCCTTGCAGGGTCCCAAAGACTCATTTCTGGCGGAGTTTGGGGGAGAGAAAGAAAGACTTTGGCTGCTTTCCTTGCGTGCAGCCAAAAGCAGAAGAAGAAAGAAAGAAGCGGAAAGAAGCAGCCCGGTGGGGCAAGTTTCCCCCCCTCTGCCTTCCCCTCCCTCACTACCTCGTGTTGTTTGCAATGCAAGCGACACAAGCCTTGTGTTTCCATGGGCCATGTGGGTGGTGCAGCCTTGTGTTCTCACACAGCCTGGATTATTTGCTTTGGGGGGGGGGAGACATTTCTCTGCGGACCACCAAAATTTTCTCACAGACCACCAGTGGTCCCCGGCCCACCGGTTGGCAACCACTGTCCTATAGCAAACTAAATCCGAAAACCCTAGAGAATTCCTGGAAGCCTGGCACTCAAATAAATCAGTCATCGACGGGCACATAGAGATAAACAATAACTACACACCATTCAAAAGAATCGAAAATCCAGAGAAGAAACAAAAAGGCTGAAACACCTCCACACCAGCAATCAACAATCCAGATAAGCAGAGGTTAACCCCAAGAGGAATACTACACTAACAACCACACCATAAACAAAACCCTCCTAACTCAGTCAAACAACCTAACAGTCAACAATAGCCAAATCAAGGAACCACCCAAGAGGACTCCCACCCACCAACACTGACCAAGCAAGTGGCTGTATATAAACAGAGAGCAAACCCCACTCCCTTCTAGCACTGATGTTACCTAGTTGGGTGAGGAAATGTCTGCAAGAAAACAACCAAACAAAGGTAGTACCAAAGACCCCACAGCCTTCCCTTTTAGTCCTCTGACAGGGAGATGGGTTCGAGTCTGTCTTTTGATTCAGCCACGTCATGTTCCAAACACTAGTAACCTTGGAGTTGCATAAATTTGGGGTGACTCAATCATGCTTTGAATCTGATCTGGAATTTTTACATGCCTCCTATTGAGATGCACTTATTTTTCCTTTGCTCTGGATTGAAAATCGGGATCTCCCCCTCTCTCTGTCTTCCAACATAAGGCACAGTCTACATTAATGTTTCTCAGAGATTTAGAGTTTAAAAATATGGGGAATGAACAGTCACCGTTGCACTAATGGTATTATCACTCATTTGTGCTTTTTATCTGTTTATAGGCTTCTATGGTATTTTTTATGATAAAAGCCACTGAGAGTCATTTTCTGAAACGGGCAGTGAATAAATAGTGTACCAATCATAACTGAGGTTTTTTTTTTTTGTTTTAAGTACATTTCCTTTTATACAATGTGACGGTTTTGCTGTGCCCAGAATCCTGTGAATAAATAACAGACTGCTCATTCCTATGTAAAGCCATCAACGTGGTCCTTGGAGCATCATTGGCTCTGACGTGCGGTTTTTCAAATTGTGTTCCAGGGAACCAACCCACGGGTTTTGTGAGAAGTTGGTAGGGTTGTGCCTCACATTAAGAGAGGAGTAGGAGGAGAAAAAGAGAAAAAAAAGGGAAGGAGAAGGGATGGAGGAGGAGGAGATGGAGAAGTGGAGAAGGAGAGGAAGAGGAGAAGAAGAGAAAAAGAAGGAGGAGAAAGAGAAGGAGAAAGAAAAGGAGAAGAAGATGAGGAGGGGAGAAGGGAAAGAAGAAGATGAGAAGGAGAAGAAGAGGAGGGGGAAGAGAAGAAGAAGAGGAGAAGGAGAAAGAGGAGAAAAGGGAGGAGAAAGAGAAGGGGAAGAGGGGGAGAAGGGGAAGGAGAAGAGAAGGAGAAGAAGAGGAGAAGAGGAGGAGGAGAAGAAGAAGGAGAAGGAGGGACTCACAAGAAAAGAGAACTTTTAATAAGGTTACACAGTTCAACAAATGTACCGACACAGCTGGGCACCAGCTGTAAATAAAGCTCAACAGTATGCTTATTTTATTTATTTATTTATTTTTTATCCCACTTTAATTATTTTTATGTAACCCAAGGCAGTAAGCAAACCTAAACTCCTTCATTCTCCTATTTTCCTCACAACAACAACCTTGTGAGGTTTGTTGGGCTGTGAGAGAGTGATTGGCCTGAAGTCACCCAGTCAAGTTTCATTCCCTATGGTGGAATTAGAACTCACCGTCTCCTAGTGACTGACCCCAAGACGCGCAGTCAGCTTTTGCCTCTATGGCGGGACTAGAACTCCCAGTCTCCTGGGGATTGGCCCACAGTCACCCAGTTGGCTTTCACGCCTAAGGCAGGAGTTACCTGGTTGCTAGACTCACACCTGAAATCCTATCTCGGCTACCTCCTCTCAATTTTTGGTGCACGGGTGACCAATCCGCTCCAAATACCTGGCCAAATATGGAGCCCACCTGGTGCCCAGGGAAAGTGGAAAGATTCTTTTCCAAGTCCTGCTGTTCTCTCCCAGCCCTGCCTCCATATTTTCACACGATTGCAGCGTTCACACATCCCAGCAAAGTTGTTAAAAACACTGAATATTACAACTGCTGTTTTACCCACTGCTTCTTTCGGTTGGAACAGCACCGCTGTCACTCAGTTAGTTATGTTCTAAAGTTTTTTCTTTTTTTTCTCTCCCCCCAAAAGAGGATGGAGGGGGAAGAGAGAGAGAGAGAGAGAGGGAGAGAAAAAGATCTACAAATGGTACACATGGGGGGAGCAGTTGTGTCAATCATCTTTCTCTCTTATGCAATGCAGGAACCATCTGTTTTACATCAGATCGCGCCATTTCTGCACTTACATAATAACATTGTGGCTGAATTGTTTAGCTGGTTCTGTGGCGAGAAGTCAATAAAGAACCGGAGAGGCTGGGTGTGGATTATATCTCTGCAAGAAAGATTAGGGAGGAGAAGAAATGTTCAGTTGCAGCGAGGTTAGCAGCAAATAAATTTTAATAATAATAATAATAATAATAATAATAATAATAATAATAATAATAATAATAATAATAATAATAATGATTATTTTAATCCTTCCAAAGGATAAAAGTGGCTGCAAAAGAGCAACTTTTCAATGCTCCCCTATGGCCAAAACAGCTAATCTGATGCAGTAATGGGGTATACCGATAGAAGAGCTCAGGGGTTGAACTGTGGGGTCCTTGGTGCTCTCTGAGCTGGGTGGTTTTCTTGCAGACGTTTCATGACCCAACCAGGTAATATCATCAGTGCTAGAAGGGAGAGGGTTCCTTCCTCCCTCCCTCCCTCCCTTTCTTCCCTTCTCCTCCTTCCCTCCCTCCCTCTCAATTCTCTCCTTCCTTCCTTCCTTCCTTCCTCCCTCCCTCCCTCCTCCTCCTTTCCCTCCCTCCCTCTCAATTCTCTCCTTCCTTCCTTTCTCCCTTCCTCCCTCCCTCCCTCCCTCCTCCTCCTTCCCTCCCCTCCCTCTCAATTCTCTCCTTCCTTCCTCCCTTCCTCCCCTCCCTCCTCTCCACCTTCCCTCCCTCCCTCTCAATTCTCTCCTTCCTTCCTTTCTCCCTCCTTCCCTCCTTCCCTCCCTCCCTCAATTCTCCTCCCTCCCTCTCAATTCTCTCCTTCCTTCCTTCCTTCTCCCTTCCTCCCTCCCTCCCTCATCTCTCCTCCTTCCCTCCCTCCCTCCATTCCCTCTCCTTCCTTTCTTCCTTCCTCCCTCCTTCCCTCCCTCCCTCCTCATCTCTTCCACCAAATCCCTCTCAATTCTCTCCTTCCTTCCTTTCTCCCATTCCTCTCTCCCTCCCTCTCTTCTTCTCTCTCCTTCCCTCCTTCTTTCTTTCCTCTCATTCTTTCTCCTTCCTTCCTTCCTCCTTTCTCCCTCCCTCCTTTCTTCTCCTCCTTCCTTTCTCCTTCTCCTTTCTTTCTTCTTTCTCTCCTTCCTTCCTTCCTTCCTTCCTTCCTTCCTTCCTTCCTTCCTTCCTTCCTTCCTTCCTTCCTTCCTTCCTTCCTTCCTTCCTTCCTTCTTCCTTCCTTCCTTCTTCCAGATACCATTCCCTTACAGGTCACAAGAGACAAAAATAGTAGGAGAAAAATAATGTCATAAGAAAGAAAACCCCCCAAAACACCAGGATTCTGTTTACACCTATTTTGACCCTCTCGTTTTATTAAATGGCCTCAGCTTTTCTTTCCTGAGATGGAACTCACGATAGTTTATGCCTTTTAATAAAATTTGATCATCAGAGAGGAGACAAAAATTGTCCCAGAGGAATGATGAATTCATTTAGCATAGCCCAGATTCTCAAAATAAAACGGCTTTTCGGTCAAACGTTTGTAAAATGCTCAAATTCTGTGTGAAACTTAGGCAAGAAGGGCCTGAGTTTCAGAGAACCACATTCTTGTTTAACGCTCTTTCTGATATTGAATTCATTTAACCATTTATATCTACTGCTGGATCTCAGAAACAGATTAATGTGAGATTTCACCACTTCCTGCCAAATAGTAACGTATTCTTGTATTAAAACTTTAATATTAAATGATTTTGCATTTGCAACTTGTTCGAATCCAGGGTTATTATTAATTATTATTATTTTAAAATCATACTGTAGGAAACTCAAATCAAACCCTGGCTTTTAACCAACACTGACACCAAGCAAATTGCAGCCTTTGGCATGAAAGTAAATGATGCTTGGCATTTAAAGGAAATAACCTATTTGAGCGTGCTCTTTTCTTCCAGCCTGGCTAATTTTGCTGTTTTCAGATAGTGAAATTGCAATTGCACATAATTTCGGTCTTCACCCATGTTGCCTTCTTGCATAGCAGGTTATTGTCCCTGACTTGAATGTTAATGGATTCTTAATAAGGTCAAAAGAATATAATTTATGGTTTTTTTGCCCAATGTCATAACCAGAAATAATTTTCTGTACTATAATTGGCCCAGTGAAAAGCAAGCTTGATTATCAAACACCTTTGTCAAAATGATTGCTCGTTAAGAAAGACGGATGTTGACTTGACTATTTATATAAATCCGCTGATCAAACAATATCGGGCCAATTATAGAACTGGAGAATTTTCTGCTGATGGTTTGCTTTTTCTATTCCCAATACATTTCTTTCAGTTTTTAGGTGGGCGTAAAAGAGCAATTGGCTAACACTCCTATAGTTTCCAAATGGAAACTGAGATTTAAAAAATAGATTAGACCATTTTCAATTTTGCCTAAAGCAGGGGTGTCCAGTCTTGGCTGGCAAATTTTGGGAGTTGAAGTCCACAATTCTTAAAATTCTCAAGGTTGGATACCCCCGGTCTAAAGTTTCTTCTCCATAACATGTCATGATTGATATGATCTCAATGGCGATGGAAAAAAGGAATATATCAAGCCATTTTTTTCATAAATTGTTTTAGATTTCTGGGAAATTCTGGGAGTTGAAGTCCACAATTCTTAAACTTCTCAAGGTTAGACACCCCTGATTTCTTAGAGATAAGACATATAAATAAATAATAAATGAATTAAAGCTCTTTCAGTGATCTCCATTTTTTTTTAAAAAAATGGAAAGAGCAAAAAGTTTGAGAAACGAGCCCATGTAACATTACAGGGTAGAAGAGACAAACAAATGCTATCCAGTCGATAGTGATAACATTTATATAAATATAATGCCACAAACACAAAATAATAAAAGTCAGGAAAGTATAGGTAAAATATAACTGCCTTGTTTCCCTAAAAATAAGACCCATCTGGAAAATAAGCCAGGATGCTCGTGTGAGCCCTACTTCCCAAAATAAACCTCAGTTAAGATTGTGAGCCAGACAGACGCATTTAGTGTGCTATATTTCCCCCCAAATAAGACCTAACTGGAAAATAAGCTCTAATGCGTCTTTTGGAGCAAAAATGAATATAAGGTCTGGTCTTATTTTGGGGGTGGGGAACACAGTAAAATCTATAAAACTAAACTGAATGACCAAGTCTATAGTCCAACAAAATCCTATTGACTTATCCAAATGATCAGAGTCTACGATCTTTTCAAACTGAAGTACAAATCTATAAAACTCAGAAGACTATAACAACAAGGAGTCCATTACTGCAGCAGGTTAGGACTCACGTGTTTAACACAATAAAAGACAGTGTGGGGTTTGTACAAGCGATATCTAATAAACATAAAAGCAAGTCACGGGTTTTATATTTGCGATTAAGTGAATTTCAAAATTTATAGGCAACACAGCCATATTGGCCACTTTTGGAGTTCACTCTACCATTTCCATCGGATATAAGGAACTATAGCAGAGGTGGTGTTCAGCCGGTTGGGACCGGTTCTGGGGAACTGGTAGAGGAAATTTTGAGTAGTTTTGAGAGAACCGGCAGATACCACCTCTGTCTGGCCCCGCCCCATCTATTCTCCGCCTCCCAAGTCCCAGTTGATTGGCCGGGTCTTCTTTGGTGGCCCTGCAGAGGAGAACGGAGCTGGAAAGCAGGTTAGTTGGGTGGGGAGGGAAGGGGGATTTTGCAGTATCCTTCCCCCAGGAGTGGGAAGGGAATATGGCGATTTTGCAGTATCCTTCCCTTGCCACGCCCACAAAGCCACGCCCACAAAGCCACACCCACAGACCCGGTAGTAAAAAAAAAAATTGAATCCCACCACTGAGTTACCTGTATTATACCCTGCTGGGTTGTTCACCTTTCTTGCGGTGGCACTCAATGCCAATGCGGTCATTTGGCATTATGAGCGATCCTTGACGTACGGCCACAATGGAGCCCAATTCTCTCTAGCACTGATGATGTTATCTAGATGGGTCATAAAACCTCCACAAGAAAACAGCCCAGCTGAGAGAGCACCAAAGATCTTTCCCTTCTGCTATCCTATTTATCTCTATCTTTAGACTATTTTAGGTTCATAATGGGCTTGTGAGAATGATACACTACTCCAAGTGGCACTAGCCGGAGTGGTAGATTTGGGATTTGAAGTCCCTACATTGTAAAGTTGCTAAAGTGGATTAACTCTGCCTAACATTTTTTCTGCTTGAGTTCTTTAAATCCTACCTCACACCTTTTTTTTCTTTTAACACATGACTGCAAAATTGCAGGTAGAGTTAATTGCATAGAGAGTTTCCAGCATAAAACGAACATCTCCCAGGGAAAAGTGACATGAGAAACATCCTGAAATAACCAAATTTCCCCCCGCTACCTCTGACATGAAAAATAATTCCTTTTCTTAAGAATGAAAGAGCAAGCAAGATGACAAATTAAAAAGATAAATTATTTCCAGCAAAACTCAGATATAATTTTACTATTCATCTATCAAACCTCCATCTCTCTAGGAGGGATATTTGAGGGAAACTTAAGCAAATATCTGTCAGGTTTCCAAGTGATGAAATCCATTTAAAAAGAAAAGAGCAAAGTCTATCTTCCAAAACAATTTCTTTTATTTAGGAAAGCATCAAATTGGCAAAGTCTGTTGTCATTCCGGATCTGACACAACCCAGAATTATACCACATAATATTGGAAGTTAGAAATAGTCCCCCCCAAATCACATTTTCTAATAGAAGTAAATCAACGTTGCCTGTTGTCATCAATCTGAGAGAAGCGAGACCATGAAGGCGTCGGGTACGCTGAGGGAGTATAAAGTTGTTGGGAGATGCCTTCCTACTCCCAAATGTCCAACACCACCTCTCTATCGTATGCGCATCTTTGCTCCTAACCATGTTGTTGCAAAGTCCCGTTTCTGGTATTTTGTCTCGCAACTGAAGAAGATGAAAAAATCTTCTGGGGAAATTGTATACTGTGGACAGGTTTTTGAGAAATCTCCTCTGAAGGTGAAAAATTTTGGTATTTGGCTGCGCTATGATTCTCGTAGTGGAACTCACAATATGTACAGGGAATACAGGGATTTAACAACTGCTGGAGCTGTTACACAGTGCTATCGTGATATGGGAGCACGTCATAGAGCTCGTGCTCATTCTATTCAGATCATGAAGGTTGAAGAGATTGCTGCTAGCAAATCTCCACCTCCAGATCTTAGCAGGGTCAGCTTTCGTTCCCACGGAAAGGAGAGCCACCTAGCCTAAACAATTCTTTCTATCTCCACTCCTCCTATCTTAGGAATGTGGCAAGCCTGAAACCCTCCCCCCCCCCCATAACCAGCAAAGAGAAAGAAATAAAAGGAATATATAATAAGGCTAAATTAAAATGGCTACCCATATGTCAATTTTGGGCTTGACAATATTGTAGCTTTGACTTTCAAGACGCAGATTCTCTGTAGGAACGATGTCAAGAAGGCTTCCATTTTATTACAAGAGATGGATAAATAATTCAATTTAGAATAACAACCAGAGTCTGCTTCCCGAAATTTTTTCCCAATTTTTTTTTTAATTTCAATCTACATATAACAATACATTAACAGTGTGGCATCAATATATCATACATCTCTCATTGCATATATTCATATTAATTCATACTTCTTCAGTATTTATTTTCAACCATATTCTCTCCAAATGCCTACCACCATATCAGTTAGTAATTCCATTATTCAATTTTCTCCCTGTTTTCATTTCATTGTTTTTTTAATAAAAAGTTTTCATTTGGCAAGCAGTATGATTTCAGGTTTCACATTTCAATGAAAACATGACCATAGTTACCTATTCATTTTATTTGTTTAATTTCACATTATTTCATCCTTATCATTATTAAATATTAAGCTTATCTTATCCAATTCCAATTCATGTTATCCTATTTTACAATATTATCTAAAATTTTCATCTCAATTCTATGTTCATTTGTTCAATTCCAAATCCTAATATATCCCCTTCCATTTTTCTTAGTATATTCTCATATCTTATTTTTCAATATTATCTAAAATTCTCATCTCCTTTCTATTGTCATTTCTCATATTATTTTTTTCTGTTACATTTGTCATTTTATTAATCCTTATCTGTAAATATAATTGTCCCCTCTAGTTAATAATTCAAGCTAACCACCTTCATTCTTCCTTAATGTCAATTTCCCTATCTAGTATAAAAACACAAATATATATATATTTCTCAGATTCCGCATTATATTTTCCTCTATGAATCATCTATACATTACAAAATTCAAAAAATATATATATCTATTTTCAATATATTCTTATACATCCCAACATGTATTACCTTGCGGAATCCCCTTCCTTATCCCTTTTTTTTCACCCATGATCTCTCACACTTTGAACAGTGTACCTTCTTTTCATCCTTATTTGTTTCCTGATCCTCTTTGTTTTCTGGTCCTTTCTCTTAATTCCCTTTCCCCGCATTCTTATTCCCCTCATTTTCTTATTACAGTTATTCAACTTTTCCCTCTTCCTCTTTTGATTTTTCTTTTGCACTTCCTTTTTTGGCTTTTCCCTTCTCTCTTTAGCCATTTTCCGAACCATTCTCCTTTTTATCATCCCATCAGACCACACATTTTTAATTCTAATTCCTTTCCTCCCCTGTTGTTCGTTTTGTCCTTCTAAATTGGCTTCTTCTTTATAAAACTCCTCCCCCTCTGGTTTATTATGTACTTATGTATGCTGAGTCACCATTTCTAATTTCTGTAGTACATAATTACACATTTCAAGTTTGATTTTTATCATGTCCCTTGTATCTTGCATAACTGATCTTATATCTTGTGAGTCCAGTCTTATATCAACAAGTAGCTCCTCCATTATATCTTCTCCTTTTTTCTTTTTCTTTCCTTTTCCTTAATATCTGAAATCCTCTTCTTTCGTAGATGTATTCAATCTCAGAGTCCAGTGTATTATTTCAGCCAATATCTTTTGAGTTTATTTTCAACAATTCATACTCTTGAGTCTTTATTCCAAATCCTCTAATTAGCCTCTCAGCTATTTCCCAAATTACTGGCAATAGTAAAGTTCCTTTTATTTTCTTTCAAGTTCCAAAATCCAAAGTCTCAAAAGGACTAGACACTCATTTTAAAACATATTAAATTTTTCCTGTACCATCAGGTGATGCTCTTGAGTCTTTTTCTTTTTAACTTTCTTTGCTGAATATAATATTTTTATTAAGTTCACTAATTTCAATCATTAACTATTCTTTTCAACACACTCAATTCCAGCATTTAGTTATGCCCTTTAAGTGCCCACAATTCAATATCTGTCCAGTTTAATTTTTAAACCTTTGTTGTGTTAATGTATTTTCCATTAAATTTCTCATCTAGATTAGTCCAGTAAAATAATCAAATCCAAATTTAAAAACCCATTTTCTTTCTCACTTTCTCTGGTCGCCGCTTCCATACACTTTCCTCCAAAATAGCCCTTTAATTTGATACCGGGGTAACCCAAAAGCGATGTCCTTTGCCTGGTTCACACTTTGCCCGCTACTTCTCTCTCCAGCACAAAACTTAGTTTCCCGGAATGTTCTTTGTCTTCGTGGTGGCCATTTTAAGACCACTGCTGCAGCTTGCCTTTGGGAGGGATTTTCCTGTCAGGGAGGGGAGTTGCAGTTCCCCTCGACCCTCCGGGCAATTTCCCCCTTCTTCACCACCCCACCAGGGTGACTCCGGTCCCGATCGGGACCCTCCAGCAAGGGAGCTTGGGCAAAACCACACACGATCGCGGATTCTACACCAACACCGACGAGAAACAAACCGGAAGTTTGCTTCCTGAAAATTTTTATAGGTTTTTATGTGGTTTCAGTCAAAATGAAACTCAAGACCTAAACAGACCTCAAGGACTCATAAAATACATTTCCTTGTTTCCAGATTCTTATAACAACAAAAAACAACAACCCTCTATTGTTCTTTAGGGATATATTGAGTAGCATCTAAGCCACCACAGATATATATATATTTTAATAGGAAAGAGAATGTGATTTATTTTTTTTAAATTAAATTCAATAGAAAATCTTTGAAAAGCAGGGCTTCCTTGGCCTCAAACCTGACATTTTACAACTGAGCTGGTGCACATGCATTATTTGTCCAGAAAAAAATAAATAAGTTAAATAAATAAAAATAAGTTTGCAAAAGAAACATTAACTTGGTTAACTAGTTGGAACAGTGTGGAACGTGACATTCATTGTTACTGATGTTACTGATGTTATGATGTTACTGATTATATAGAATAGGATGGAATGGAATAGAACAGAATAAAATAGAATAGAATAGAGAATATAATAGAGAATATAATAGAGAATAGAGATTAGAATAGAATAGAATAAGATAGGAATAGAATAGGAATTTAGAATAGGAATTTAGTATAGGAATTTAGAATAGAATAGAATAGAATAGAATAGAATAGAATAGAATAGAATAGAATAGAATAGAATGCAGAATGGGATGGAATAGAATAGAATAAAAAAAGAAAAGAATGTAGAATGGAATGGAATGGAATGAAATAGAACAGAACAGAACAGAATAGAACAGAATAGAATAGAATTAAAGAACAGAATAGAACAGAATGCAGAATGGAATAGAATAGAATGGAATAGAATAGAATGCAGAATAGAATAGAATTAAAGAATAGAATAGATTAGAATGCAGAATAGAATAGAATTAATGAATAGAATAGAATTAAAGAACAGATTAGAATAAATTAGAATGCAGAATAGAATAGAATAGAATAGAATAGAATAGAATAGAATAGAATAGAATAGAATAGAATAGAATAGAATGCAGAATGGGATGGAATAGAATAGAATAAAAAAAGAAAAGAATGTAGAATGGAATGGAACGGAACGGAATAGAACAGAATAGAATAGAATAGAATTAAAGAACAGAATAGAACAGAATGCAGAATGGAATAGAATAGAATGGAATAGAATAGAATGCAGAATAGAATAGAATTAAAGAATAGAATAGATTAGAATGCAGAATAGAATAGAATTAATGAATAGAATAGAATTAAAGAACAGATTAGAATAAATTAGAATGCAGAATAGAATAGAATAGAATAGCATAGCATAGAATAGAATAGAATAGAATAGAATAGAATAGGATAGGATAGGATAGGATAGGATAGGATAGGATAGGATAGGATAGGATAGAATAGGATAGCATACAATAGAATGGAATGGAACAGAACAGAACGGAACAGAATAGAACAGAATAGAAAAGGAGTTGCTTCTCTCCTGGATGAGTTTCCATCCATTGCTTCTTGTCCTGCCTTCTGGGGCTTTGGAGAGTAGCTTGACTGCCTCTTCTTAGGGGCAGCCCCTCAAAGATCGGAAGGCTGCTATCCTGTCACTCCGAGCTCTGTTCTTCTCTGTCTGTGGAGATTCTGGTACACAACCAGGTCAAATGAAGAAGGCGTTGGTTAATTTCTTGTGTCTCCATGTGTTCCACAAGGCCCCTTCCTCCGTACAGTTTCCACTTGAGTGTCTATGGCAGTGGTGGGATTCAAATTCTTTCACTACTGGTTCTGTGGGTGAGGCTTGGAGGGCGTGGCTTAGTGGGTGTGGCAGGGGAAGGATACTGTAGTACCTCCATTCCCACCCCACACCTGGGGGGAAGGATGTACTGCAAAATCCCCCTCCCCTCCCCTCCCCACTGACCTGCTTTCCAGCTCCCTTCTCCTGTGCAGGGCAACCAAAGGAGACCCAGCCGATCCGCTGGGACTCCATGGGAGGCGGAGAAGAGATGGGGGTGGCGATTGGCTGGTTCGCCAAACTACTCCAAATTTCCACTCCCAGTTCTCCGGAACTGCTCAGAACCGGCTAAAGACCCACCTCTGGTCTACGGAGATTCTGAATCATCCCGTTCATGGTTATCCCAAAAGTGCTTTTTCCAGAAGGCAACTGTGCTTTTTAGGGTCCCCCCCCCGCTTGAAAACATTTTGCTTCTCATCCAAGGAGCTTCTTCAGAGGGATGAGGAAGTCCAGCTGCCTTTGGGACAAAGCACCTTTTGGAAAAAGCCTTTGAAAGATTCACTTGGCGTTGATTGGAAGTCGCAAAACCTGCCTGAAGATCTGCTCTAATCCTTTCCCAATCCTGATGGATGTTTCAGCCCAGAAACTGGACAGCGAGACGAGACGAGAGGAGGGCAGCCCCCGTTAGAACCTGCGTTGACATTAACTTTGATGGATGAAACCCCCTTGGCCAGCTAATGTTCCTGCTGCCGAGCGTCATCCGTCTCCAGCCTCCTGGCTCCTTGGAAATGATTTCAAGTCGGGGAATGAATGAAAGCTGTCAAAGATCACCAAATCTCTTTGTAACGGTGGCATTCTTACATTCCTAAATATATATATATGTATATTTCCAGATTTTGTTCTATTGTACTTGATTCATTTATTGGATTCTTTTTGTTAGTTTTTATTGTTTTTTTATTTTTATTTTTGTTTTAAATATGGTTTTTACATTGTGTAAGCCATGGGTGAATAGACGACAATATAAATTAATTAATTAGATGACCTACAAGGTCCCTTCCAAGTCTGTTAATATTCTGTATCTAAATAAGGTATTAATCCCCCTACAATGTTAACACTAGGCAGAATTTCTCCTGAGGGACCCTTGAAGCTTTGGCATTATTTTGGAGGCTAAACTCTTATTTTTTTTAAAAAAAAATCTCGCTTCTGCACACGCATCTCCCTGTTTGGTGTTGTGTTTGTGTGTGTGTGTGTGTGTTTACAGAATCGTTGCCCATTTTGGGCATTTTACAAAGCACCATCAAAGCAGAACTGTGAAATCTCCACAGTACCCTTGGAGCAAAAATTAGGAGAAGAGAAAGGAAAGGTTTGTGCACCTGCCACCTGCGTAAACCAATTTAACAAGCCAATAACCTGACTTCAAACCAAAGCCTCTCTTAGATCATGTTTTGTTTCTGAAAACAGAAACCCGAGAATGGAAGTCGGAGGGGCGACCCACTGAGTTCTCAGTGGGCCATTTCATAATACAGGTGCCCTGACAGGAAACCAGATTAACAGAGATTAAAATCCAGGAAAAGCTCCCTTAGATCAACCAGAATAGAGCTGGAAGGGACATTGGAGGTCTTCTAGTCCAGCCCCCTATACCATTTCAGACAAGTGGCTGCCTGCCCAATCTCTTCTTAAAAACCTCCATTGATGAAGCACCTACAACTTCTGGTGGCAAACTGTTCCACTGGTTGATTGTCCTTACTGCTAGGAAGTTTCTGCTTAGTTCCAGGTTGCTTCTCCCCTTGATTAGTTTCCATCCATGGTTTCTTGTCCTGCCTTCTGGTTCTTTGGAAAATAAATGGTCTCCTTCCTCTTTATGGCAGCCCCTCAAATGCTGGTGTTGAAAGGCTGTCTAATGCCTTTCTTCTGAGGATTCGATTTTCCCACTGGGAGAGCTCCGGTGCAAGGATACAGACAACTGCTTGAAAGCTGGATCTTTTTATTTTTCAGGAAGGCGAGAGATAGCAAGAAGTCTGCGTTCCTGGGCTAGCTACCTTTGTATGGTTAAGTCCCTGATTTTTATACCTTTTTTTCTCATTTTGTGTGTGTGTGCTTGTGTTTGTATTTCTTAATGTTTTAAATCCTGTCAGGGGTTGTCTTCATTTCCGCCGGAGGGTAAACTCCGCGGGGTGCAGAAGGCAAACTTTGCGGGGTGGTTTGATTGGATTATCGGTTTCGTCCTAATCTTCTTCTTTTTTTTTTGCTTAATGGTTTCTTATATTTGTTTTGTGGCAATCTCCTGTCTGTCTCCTTTGCAATATATTTTGTGTCGTTTGTCTTGTTTGTTTTGCTGATTTGGCATGTCTTGTGTTTGTAAGGGTTTTCTTTTCTTGCTTCCCTAGTTTTCTTAATTATTTGGGCTTTTGTCTAAGGGGCTTCTTTAATACCTTTTATTTGATTCCTTTTCCTATGCAAGTTTGTTTTATGGCTGGCTTGATGTTCCCTTTGGGCTTTTCCTGCTTGGGTGACACCACTGTCCTCGTGAAGTTCCCTTTCCACACTGGAATCCTGCTATCATGTCCCCCCTAGTCTTTCTTTTCTCTAGACTGGCCATATCCAGTTCCTGCAGCTAATATTCTGTATCTAAATAAGGTATTAACCCCCCTACATTTTTAACACTATACAGAATTTCTCCTCCTCTTCATATGCTTTTTTTCCAAGAGGCAACTGGACTTTCTGGTTTTTCTTTGAAGACTTTTCTCTTCTCATCCAAGAAGCTTCTTCAGCTTCATGAGCTGAATGAATGAATTCTTTATTGGCCAAGTGTGGTTGGACGCACAACGGATTTGTCTTGGTGCATGTGATCTCAATGTACATGAAAAGAAAAGATACATTCGTCAAGATATAACACCTAATATCGTCACAGGGTACAAATAAGCGATCAAATCATACCAGGAAACATCAATATAATTTGTAAGGATACAAGCAACAAAATTAGAATCATGTAGTCATAAGTGGAAGGGGATGAGCGATAAGGAGCAATGAGAAGATTAATAATAATAGTCGTGCAGAATTTCCTGACAGTGAGACCAATCCACCCATGGAAGAGAAGTTGCCCTCGGAAGTTTTGGGAGCTTCATCACTTGAGACCTTCAAGAAGAGACTGGGCTGCCATCAGTCAGAAATGGTGTAGGGTCTCCTGCTTGGGTGGGGGGTTGGACCAAATGGCCTACAAGGCCCCTTCCAACTCTGTTAATCTATAATCTGTAATGGTTGTCCCAAAGGTCCTTTTTTTCAAGAGGCAACTGGACCAAGGAAGCCCAATTGCCAAACATCTTCAAAGAAAAAAACAGAAAGTCCAGTTGCCTTTTGGGTCATTCAGGTTGCTAGTTTTCTGGGCCGGATCTGTTTAACTCGCACATAGTTTAATCTTGTATTTTCTGTTTTAAATTTTATGTCATATAGCATGCCTTATTTCGTGATGCCAATGGGGGAAGCCAGATTCACTTAAGAACCCTGTTGCTAACTGAACAACTGTTGCAAGGAAGGTCGTAAAATAGAGCAAAACTCACTTAACAGACGACTTGCTTAGGAACTGGAAAGTTGGGCTCAGTTGTGGTCGTAAGTCAAGGATGACCTGTAATAGAAAGGAGGGCATTTTCTTAATGAGGAAGGATCTTCTGTTCTTTTTTTTTTTTATAATAAATTTAAAAATACTTTATTAAACAAATTTGTACAAATACAGTAAAATCAAACTTTCTGCTTATCGCAACTTAAGCCAACAGTGTTCACTCAATCTGACATTTTTCATACTACGTAAAATACTCTTTCACAGTTATTACTTTAAACATATAATACAAAGTTTAATCTAATTATATATTACAAATCTAATTCCAAGTAATGTTGCTAGTTTCCATCATAAATTTTTTTGGATTTTGTTTTATTGATTCCATGCCTGTCTTCTAGCCAATTGTGCCAACAATTCCAAATCTCATCATATTCTGATACCTCCTTATTTTTAAGTTCCAATGATAACCCGTCCATTTCTGCACATTCCAAAACTTTTTTTATGATCATGAAGTTGGGGGGAGTATTTCCACATTTCCAATATTGGGCTAAGATGAGCCTTGCCACTGTTAAAACCTTCTGTTCTTGAAGAGGGTGTAGCTCCTCAGAGTCCACAGGAGTTGAACAGCCAATATGAATGAATAACTGAATGAATGAATGCATCAATGTATAAACCAGTGAATAAAAGCACCAATGAACGACTGAATAAATGAAGACATCAATAAATGAATGGATGAATGAATGCATTAATGTATAAATGAATGAATAAATGCATCAATGCATGATTGAAGACATCAATAAATGAATGGATGGATGAATGGATGGATGGATGGATGAATGGATGCATCAATGTATAAATCAGTGAATAAAAGCATCAATGAATGACTGAATAAATGAAGACATCAATAAATGAATGGATGAATGAATACATTAATGCATAAATCAATGAATAAATGCATCAATGCATGATTGAAGACATCAATAAATGAATAGATGGATGAATGGATGGATGGATGGATGGATGCATCAATGTATAAATCAGTGAATAAAGGCATCAATGCATGAATGAATAAATGAAGACATCAATAAATGAATGGATGAATGAATGCATTAATGTATAAATCAATGAATAAATGCATCAATGCATGATTGAAGACATCAATAAATGAATGGATGAATGGATGGATGAATGGATGCATCAATGTATAAATCAGTGAATAAAAGCATCAATGCATGACTGAATAAATGAAGACATCAATAAATGAACGGATGAATGAATGCATTAATGTATAAATCAATGAATAAATGCATCAATGCATGAATGAATAAATGAAGACATTAGTGAATGAATGAATGAATGAATGAATGAATGAATGAATGAATTCTTGTTCCTTGGATAGTTATCATAGGTTCATCTGAGAAAGGAAGGAAGGAAGGAAGGAGAAGGGAGAAAAGAGAGAAGGGAGGGAGGGAGTGGGAGAGAGAGAGAAAGAGAGAGAGAGAGAGAGAGGAGAGAGGGAGAGAGGGAGAGAGAGAGAGATATGATATCCAGGAAGGAAGGAAGGAAGGATGGATAAGGTAGAGAAGAGAGAAGGAAGGAAGGAAGGAAGGAAGGAAGGAAGGAAGGAAGGAAGGAAGGAAGGAAGGAAGGAAGGAAGGAAGGAAGGAAGGACGTTTCAGTTCAGCAAAATCTTCAAAGCATGACAGCTTGAAAGCAGAGCAGGACTTGGGACCTGAGTGTTTCTATTACTTGGAAAGAAATGCCTGTGATCTCGCCTCAGCTGCTTAAGTAACCTAAATTGTCTAATGAATGCTATTGGATCGTTGCCACGTGCAGGAATACCCTCCGGATACCTCAGTTTCGAATGTAATGAGAGTGTGGAGAGGCGATGGGGTGGCTGCAGAGCCGCGGGGGGACAAGGTCCAGTGGTAGTCAGCTGGAGAGATGGGAAGACAGGAAGGGAAGGGGGAGAGGATGGATGGAAGGAGGGAAGAAGAGAGAGAGGAAGGGAGAGGAAGAGATGAAGGAAGGGAAGGAAGGAAGGGAAGGAAGGGAGAGAGGGAAGGGAGGGAGGGAGAGAGAGGGAGAGTGGAAAGGAAGGAAGGAGGGAGGAAGAAGTAAGGAAGAGAGAAAGAAGGAAAGGAAGAGAGAGAGGGAGAGAGGGAAGGAAGGAAAGGAAGGGAGGGAGAAAAGGAAGGAAGGAAGGAGGAAGATGAAGAGAGGAAGGAAAGGGAGAGAGGGAGAGAGGGAAGGAAGGAAGGAAAGGAAGGGAGAGAGGGAAGGAAGGGAGGGAGAGAGTGGAAAGGAAGGAAGGAGGGAGGAAGAAGTAAGGAAGAGAGGAAAGAAGGAAAGGAAGAGAGAGAGGGAGAGAGGGAAGGAAGGAAAGGAAGGGAGGGAGAAAAGGAAGGAAGGAGGGAGGAAGATGAAGAAGTAAGGAAGAGAGGAAGGAAAGGGAGAGAGGGAGAGAGGGAAGGAAGGGAGGGAGGGAGGGAGGGAGGGAAGGAGGCTATAGAGCTCTGGGAAGAGGGAAGTTGGGGAAAGTGGAGACTCTGGAAAAATGAACATCTGGAGAGGCTGCAGACTCCTGGGGAGAACGGAGAGCCGGAGGTGGGGAGCTGGGGGTGGGCTCCAGAATATGGGAAAGAAGGGAAGCCAGATCACCAGACAGCTGGCAAATTGGGTGGCTAAAGACCTCTGGAGGGACCAGAACTCAGAGAAAAAGACTTGCCACCGAAAGACAGAACAATCCCCCAGAAACTTCTGGGTCCCTTTTGACAGATGACCAAATAGGGGAATCCAGGGGCTCTGGGTGAATCTGCTCAAAATGTTCTTTCTGGCAGAAAGAATGGAGAAATCCAGAGCCATTTCTTCTCTGTGAAACTGGCATTGGTGTGTTTATTTGTGTGCATGTGTGTGTGTGTGTGTCCCCCCGTGCTCCCCTCACCTGCCACTGACCCTTGGAGCAAAACCTTCCCCATTTTTTTTTGTGGACAGCCCCGAAAACGTCTCGTCAAGAAATCCAACTTCATTGGTTTGAGTATTTTCCCCCAAGTTGCCGGAAAGAGCGTGACCAACGATCACTTTTTAAATGGACATTGTTGTGTTTTATTGCACAGTGGTCTCTTTTTGGCAGTTGCCCTTCAATTTATGGCTTTCGGAGGAGCGGCGGATCGGTCTGTTCAGAGTTTCTGCAGCGTTAATTCAGCGCCAGAAAAATAAACACCGATGGCTGATGCTTCATTTAACATCTTCATAAACATAATAAGTAGTTTTTACAAACCGGTTGTAGATTTCTCCAACATGGAGCAAACTCAGACAGAAACATGCTGGAAGTTCAGAGCAGAGCTCCAGTCTTCAGCAAGCAAGTTAGTTTCTCTTTTACTTTAGTTCAGCAGGCAAGCAGGAGGAGAGAAGCAGTTTCATTTTCAACAGACAGACTCAGAGCTCCACAGAGCTTCAGAGCTGCAGAGCTTAATATAGAGCCACGCCTAGGCTACTTCTAGTTTCAGTTTCCAGCTTGGGCTACTCCTAGTTTCAGTTTCCAGCTTGGGCTACTTCTAGTTTCAGTTTCCAGCTTGGGCTACTTTTAGTTTCAGTTTCCACCTTGGGCTACTTCTAGTTTCAGTTTCCAGCCTGGGCTACTCCTAGTTTCAGTTTCCAGCTTGGGCTACTTCTAGTTTCAGTTTCCAGCTTGGGCTACTTTTAGTTTCAGTTTCAGTTTCAGCTTGGGCTACTTCTAGTTTCAGTTTCCAGCTTGGGCTACTTCTAGTTTCAGTTTCCAGCTTGGGCTACTTTTAGTTTCAGTTTCCAGCTTGGGCTACTTCTAGTTTCAGTTTCCAGCTTGGGCTACTTTTAGTTTCAGTTTCCAGCTTGGGCTACTTCTAGTTTCAGTTTCCAGCTTGGGCTACTTCTAGTTTCAGTTTCCAAACAGTCCTCATTGGCTGATTTAGTTGCTATGCCTGTTCATTGGCTGACCTTGTTACCAAGGTCCAGGGAGAAGCAGGCATCCCTTTAAAGACCAGCAAACGTACTGGCCGTCCCCCACTTACAACGGTGTGCTAAGCAACCCTCCGAAGTTACAACGGCCCTGAAAAAAATGGTTCAATCTGTACTCCAAACTCAATTCTCCATGATTTTTCATTTTCTGAGGAAGACACGGGTAGTAAGGTAGTCCCAGACTTACCACAGGGACTGTTCCCAAGATACAACGGCCCTGAAAAAAAGGGACTTGTTACAACCGTTTTTCATTCTTATGACTGTCACAGCTTTCCCACGGTCACGTGATCAGAATTTGGATGCTTGGCAACTGACTCGTATTTGTGACAGTTGCAGTGTCCCTGGGGGAGGGTCACGTGAAATGGGGAAGCCAGATTCCCCTTAACTCACTTAACAAGTCCTCTGATTCACTTAAGAACTCTTCCGAGGAAGGTCCTAAAAATGGGGCAAAACTCACTTAATCGAGGTTAGAATAGAATAACAGAATTGGAAGGGACCTTGGAGGTCATCTAGTCCAGGGGTGGCCAACCTTTCGGACCTCAGAGACCACCAAAACTCATAATTTTAAATGATGGTGGCTTGCTGATGTTGGTGGGAAAGTCGGTGTTCCGACCCAAACCTGGTTCCAAGGAAACAAACATGAAATGGAGGTAACAGAAAAAACTTTTAAGGATTCTTTACGAATTCCTGGTCCTTCCCGGTTAAAAGGCTGTTTCAAACTAATTGTCCCAGATAAAAACGAGCCTTGCCAAGGTGGTGCATGGCTGCCAAGAACACGAGATAAAAGTTGCCAAGGAATATTTCAAACACAAAGAGTCTCCAAACACCAACCAAGATATTCCTAACGTCCACAAGGCCTGAGTGCAAAAACGTCTTTGCTTCCTGCAAAGAACTCCAGTTTCTCAGCTGGCTTTTATCTCTTAAGGGAGGGGCCGTTACCTTGCAGCCTTACTCCTCAGTCACCCATGCTGCTACAACTGCTCTTTCCTTCGAGCAGCCCTGCATGCATGCACACTGGGCACAGGCTCCTCGGGGGCCTCTTCCTCACTGCTGCCAGCCTCCACGATCTCCGAAGGCAGCACTCCACTCCCTGATGGTCCTGGCCCCATCCCTGCATCACACACAGGCCCCTCATCCGAGTCCTCGCTCTCCAAGACCTCAGCCGTCCACACCTGCTGCCAGTGAAGCACAACAGTCGGTCCCATATTCCAGAGCTGCAGGAGTCACAGGGCTGACCCTTTGGTCATCCCGAAGCAGTTGCTCCTCCACCTGGGTGCTGAAGAGCTGAAGAAGCTTCCTGGATGAGGAGGAAAACTTCTTCAAAGAAAAACCAGAAAGTCCAGTTGCCTCTTGAAAAAGCTCCTTTGGGACAGTATTCCAAGTATGGTCTTACCAAGGCCTTATAAAGCGGTATTAATTCAATAATAGTTGAGATAACTCCCTCAACACTGTCCAGCTATTTACAAAGTCTGCACTACTATTACCATTCTCCTCATCACTCCTTATCACCCATCCCTCCCACTTATTTATTTATTTTTATTTATTTATTTGATTTGCCAATTGTTTACAAGATAATAAGTATAAGTGTATACATAGTTGTGAATACATGAAATGGGTACATATAAGAAAAATAAAAGAAGAATAAGAGAAACAATAGGACAGGGACGGTAGGCACATTGGTGCGCTTTATGCACGCCCCTACAGACCTCTTAGGAAAGGGGTGAGGTCAATAGTAGACAGTCTAAGGTTAAAGTTTTTGGGGTTTGGGGAAGAAACTACTTGTGACTGTATGGCTGTAACTTTGTCGCTTGTATCCTTACAATTTATATTGACTGTTTCCTAGTATGATTTGATTGCTTATTGTACCCTACGACTATTATTAAGTGTTGCACCTTATGATTCTTGACTCTTGACAAATGTCTCTTTTCTTTAATGGACACTGAGAGCATTTGCACCAAAGACAAATTCCTTGTGTGTCCAATCACACTTGGACACCAATAAAGAATTCTATTCTATTCTATTCTATTCTATTCTATTCTATTCTATTCTATTCTATTCTATTCTATTCTATTCTATTCTATTCTATTCTATCTTCCAATATTCTATTCTATTCTATTCTATTCTATTCTATTCTATTCTATTCTATTCTATTCTATTCTATTCTATTCTATTCTAATTCTATTCTATTCTATTCATACTTCACATGGTCTTGATTCCATCCCCCTGTTAATGCAGCCTAGGACTTCATTAGATACATAAATATAACTGAGAAAAGACGGTCTTTCAAAGAATGTGGTTTTAAGACATGTAGGGCTTTCAAGATGACAACCAGGACCTCGAATTGGATCCAGATGCAAATCGGCAGCCGGTGCAGCTCCCGGATTAAACAGCATTTCAAAAAAAGAAAGAGAAATGGAGAAATCAGGGTATCCATGGCAACGATGGAATCAAAATGGCGGAAGAAGCATTACCATGGAAGGCCTCACCCCTTTGGAACATGTATGTGACCCCAGTACGCGTTGAGAAAGGAGCAAGTTTTGCACCCCCATTCTCCATCCAAGGTCTTTTCAATCTTCTCAAATCTCAAACGATCTAAGCCCCAGAGCTCACTGTAACAGCATCGCAAAAAAAAGGGTTTAAGGGTTGTTCACCTTATTTTGCGAAGCTTCTTCTCCAGCAACATTGAATTGTTAACTAGGGCATACAAAACCTTTGCCAGACCAATTCTTGAATACAGCTCGTCTGCCTGGAACCCGCACTGTATATCGGACATTAACACGACGGAGTGGGTCCAGAGGTCTTTCCCGAGAAAAGTCCTCCACTCCTCCACTCACCATAGAATTTCCTGTGGCCCTTGGCTCAAAATTTGGGCCCAGGACAATCTGGAACTGCGCCGCCTGCAGTCCAATCTAAGCCTAGTTCACCGAATGGTCTGCTCTAACATCTTGCCTGTCAATGGCTTCTCCAGCTTCAACCACAACAATACATGGGCAAACTGTTGTGGTTTGCTGGCAGCTGGTTCAGACAGTGGGAAGAAAGGGGACCAGCCAGGGAATCTGGAGAGGACGGACTCGGATGAGGGTTCTGCGTCCGATGCAGGGATGGGGCCAGGACCATCTGGGAGTGGGGTGCTGCCTCCGGAGCCTTCGGAGTCTGGCAGCAGCGAGGCAGAGGAACAAGGGGAGCCTGTTCCCAGTGCGCACGTGCACAGAGCTGCTAGAAGGCAAGAGCAGCTGAGACAAAAGGGGTGACTTGGGAGTAAGTCTGGGAGGTGATTGCCCCTCCCATAAGGGATAAAAGTTAGGCCCAAATGCCGAAATCTTTCCGAGTCTTCCTAGAAGCTCTGTGTACTTTGGTTAGTTTTTTCTGGTACTTCGGTTGGTTTCTGTTATCATTAATTGGAGACTTCTGTTTTTGGCAGCATTCCCCAGCACTGAAAGGTGTGTGCTTATCTTGGGGAACTGTCTAAGATCCCCCTAGTTCTGGCTGGGAATGAAAGCAATTCCCAGCGTTGCAATAAAATAGGTTTTGCTTGTTTTCCTTTTAAAACAAGTTTGATATTAATTACGTTTGAAGAAGCCTGGGTCAGAACACAAACAACTGATGCAAACTCAAAGTAAACTGCTCCACACTCGATGGCAAAAAATACGACTTCAGCCACAGAGGGGTCAACACCTGGAACGCCCTACCTGACTCCATGGTTACAGCTCCAACCCATCGCAGCTTCTACCTCAAACTGTCTACTATTGACCTCACCCCTTTCCTAAGAGGTCCTTAAAGGGGGCGTGCATAAGCGCACCAGTGTGCCTACCGTCCCTGTCTTACCGCCCCCAATTATCCATTTATTCCTACTCATTTATTATGTACTGTATATACTTATACCTGTTTATACTTGTATATTTATACGTTATGTTCATACTTATACTTGTTTTCTCATACATGCTTGACAAACTAAATGAAATAAATAAGTAAAAATGTCATCAAAATGGCCAGGGGTAGGATTCAAATTTTTTAACAATCGGTTCTGTGGGAGTGGCTTGGTGGCCATGTGACTGGGTGGGCATGGCCAACTCAACTTCACTCACATCGAGGCATGCATCTCCTCGCCTGGCCTCTCGTGACTGTGGGGATGCTGCAACAGTCGTAAGTGTGAAAAATGGTCATAAGTCACTTTTTTCAGTGCCATTGTAACTTGGAATGGTCACTCCACACAAGCAAAGTACCAGCAAAGGAGAGGAAAAAAACTCCAGAGACGTTCCTGAGACAGGAAGTTCAGTCCTGTCAAGGATGTAATCAGGGTTAACGGAGAGGCAGTTTCTGTAAGCAACACCAGAATGTTTCGTTCCTGCCTTCCTTACAGGATTAGCCCTGTAATTTCTTCTAACAGCCTGTTCTCCCAACTGCTTAGGATGTTAACAACCGGTTCTAGCGAATAGGTGTGAACTGGTAGAATCCCACCCCTGAAAATGGCGGAAGGAGCATTACCATGAAATGCCTCACCCCTTTGGAACATGTATGTGACCTGTGAGAACAATCAACTAATGGAACAGAAGTTGCCTTCAGAAGTTGTGGGAGCTTCATCCCTGAAGGCTTTCAAGAAGAGACTGGACTGCCATTTGTCAGAAATGGTGTAGGGTCTCCTGCTTGGGTGGGGAGTTGGACTAGATGACCTACAAGGTCCCTTCCAACTCTGATTATCTGTTATCTGTTACCTCAATAGCATCCTAAAAAATGAGCAAGGTTTGCACCCCCATCCTCCATCCCAGATCTTCCCAATTTTGAATGTCCTGCCTGGCGAGAAAAAGCCGGTCCTTGATTGATATGGGTTGTCTTTCTCCAAAGCGAGGTGAGGACCGCAGCTTTTGCCTTGAACCAGGCGAGCCAGAAACACGGAGTGAAGCCTCACTTTTCAGACATCCCGTGATGGTCTCTTCACCTATAGCATGCCATTAACAGCTCAAAGAGAATTTCAGAAATGGCAGAGAAGAGAGAGGGAGGTTGTTATCTACTG
Organism: Notechis scutatus; assembly: GCF_049901735.1. Lineage (NCBI taxonomy): Eukaryota > Metazoa > Chordata > Lepidosauria > Squamata > Elapidae > Notechis > Notechis scutatus. The sequence goes on from NC_142012.1 coordinate 2,918,682, forward strand.
ATGGCCTTTCAGATGAAAAAGAAGGAAAGGTGTTCTTTCTGAGGCATGAATAGGAGATGTCAAAAGATCTTGGTCAATTTCCTCCCTGACAGAATAAAAATAATTTACTCCCCCAGTCAAAAAGCCGGTGTGCTCCTGTGGGGATGAGATGTAGAAAGAAGGGGAAAAAAAAGAGAGGGTTTTTCCCATTATGGTTGTAACAAATGAACATTGTTCCTGACTAAAACATGTGAGGAATGGTTGCAGGAATTGGGGATGTCTAGTTTAACAGATAACAGATAATCAGAGTTGGAAGGGATCTTGTAGGTCATCTAGACCAACCCCCATCCAAGCAGGAGACCCTACACCATTTCTGACAGAGGGCAGTCCAGTCTCTTCTTGAAAGTCTCAAGTGATGAAGCTCCCACAACTTCCGAGGGAAACTTCTGTTCCATGGGTTGATTGTTCTCACTGTCAGAAAGTTTCTCCTTATTTCCAGGTTAAATCTCTCCTTGATCAGCTTCCATCCTTTATTCCTTGTCTGGCCTATAGGTGCTTTAGTTAATAGCTTGACCCCTTCCTCCTCCCTGTGGCAGCCCCTCAAATACTGGAAGATGCTCTCCTGTCTCCCCTGGTCCTTCTCTTCACTAGACTAGCCAGGCCCAGTTCCTGCAACTGTTCATCGTATGTTTTAGTCTCCAGTCCCCTCATCATCCTGGTTGCTCTTCTCTGCACTCTTTCTAGAGCATCAACATCTTTTTTATAGCATGGTGACCAAAACTGGGTGCAGTACTCTAGGTGTGGCCTTACTAAGGCTTTATAGAGTGGTATTAGTACCTCCCTTGATCTCGATTGTATCCCTCTGTGAATGCAACTTGGGATTGCATTGGCTTTTTTGGCGGCTGCTGCACACAGCTGGCTCCTATTTAGCTGGTTGCCCACTAAGACTCCAAGATCCCTCTCCCAGTTCCTGCTATTGAGCCTGGTTTCACCCAGTCTGTATGGGTCCTTTGGGTTTTTCCTGCCTAAGTGGAGGACTTTACTTTTGTCTACATTGAATTTCATTTTGTGAGATACGGCCCAGGGTTCTAGTCTGTCGAGATCCCTCTGGATCTTCAGCCTGTCTTCTTGAGTTGAATGAAAAAAAGGACTAGGAGAGAGCTTTTCTTGGGAGTCTTTTTGTTGCTGTTACGTTTTTAGAGAAATTGGGTAGAAAAAGGATATTATTAAAAAGCTTAAACCAGCCTTTTGTGAATTCAAAGCAGTTAATGCATTGCAATCTACTGTACTTTGGTAGGGAGACATTCAGATAAAACATTTTTCAGACAAAGGTTTAAAAAAAAAACCTGGAGGTTTTTAAGAAGAGATTGGACAACCATCTGTGGAGATTCATGGTTATCCCAAAGATGCTCTTTCAAAAGGCAACTGGATTTTGTTTTTCCGTGAAGAGGTTTTGCTTCTCATCTAAGAAGCTTCTTCAGTTCTGAAGAAGAACTGAACTTCAGTAAGAAGCTTCAGTAAGAAGAGAAATGAAGGAAAACAAAATCCATCTGAGTTTTGAAAAAAGCTTCTTTGGGACAGATTGGATAACTATTTGTCTGAAATGGTATAGGATTTCCTGCTTGAGCAGGGGGTGACCTCAAAGGCCCCTTCCAACTCTGTTATTAGTTATTAAATGTTCAGGGTGGAATTCATGCTTTAGCGCTTTCCGAAAACCTCAAATCGCTCATTTTATTAGCAAATGTTTTGGAAGGTTCTAATCCATAATTATAAACAGCTGCAAAATGTTACTAACACAGAAATTGGCAACTTGCGGTGAACTTTGGAAGAAAGAGTCGGAATATCCAATATTAATAAATCTCTGGTCCTGTGTTAAATATATCTTCTGTGATCTTAGAATGAGAGTAATTCATCAAAGAGAGAGCGAGAGCATTTCCTATATTTCTTAGACACTTCAGCAGTTATTTAAATAGGGCTGTTTGTCATCCGTTTAGTGAGGGAGATGAAGATATTTATGGGGATGAAAACTTCCTTTCTATAGTTGTCCACTAGGGGCAGAATTATAGAATTGCAGAGTAACAGAGTTGGAAGGGACCTTGGAGGTCTTCTAGTCCAACCCCCAGCCTAGGTAGAAAACCCTACACCACATCAGACAAAATGGTTATCCAACATCTTCTTAAAAACTTCCAGTGTTGAAGCACTCACAATTTCTGGAGGCAAGTTGTTCCACTGATTAATTGTTCTGACTCTCAGGAAATGTCTCTTTATTTCTAAGTTGCTTCTCTCCTGGATTAGTTTCCATCCGTTGCTTCTTGTCCTGCCCTCAGGGGCTTTGGAGAATAGTTTGATTCCCTCTTCTTTGAGGCAGCCCCTCAAATACTGGAAGGCTGCTATCATGTCACTCCTCGTCCTTCTATTCAGACTATTGTTAGTATGTATTTGCAAAGAGAAATAAAATTTAAAGATGTTTATGCAATAATGAATTGTATCTCCCCAAGTGTGGAATTTGTCAGTTCATGAAGAGCTTTGGATTTTATGGAGGTTGAAGCAGAGCCAAAAGTATGGTTTTATTTTGTTGGAAAAAAACTACCAGCCAAAATGTCTTAACATCTTGGGTTGAAAATCATTTTCGGCCCTTGAATTTAGGTCTTCACTGACTGACATGATCCTATATTGTGAAAATCTAATGTGTGGCATAAATTTGAACCACTGTTATAGATTTGTGGCAGCATGTGAAGTTTTTTTTAAAAAAATACATGTGTGTCTGCAGGATTTGTTTTTATAAACTTTCCTTCTTTCCTTTCCCCCTTTCTTCCTTTCCCTTCCCTCCCTTCCCCTCCTTTCCTTTCCTTTCCTTTCCTTTCCTTTCCTTTCCTTTCCTTTCCTTTCCTTTCCTTTCCTTCCTTTCCTTTCCTTTCCTCCTTCTTTCCTCCCTTTCCCTCCTTTCCTTTCCTTTCCTTTCCTTCCTTTCCTTTCCTTTCCTTTCCTTTCCTTTCCTTTCCCTTCCCTCCTTTCCTTTCCTTTCCTTTCCTTTCCTTTCCTTTCCTTTCCTTTCCTTTCCTTTCCTTTCCTTTCCTTTCCTTTCCTTTCCCTTTCCTTCCCTTCCCTTCCCCTATTTGTATTTGATATTTTTTCACTTTGTTCTGCTGGTTGTATATTAATATCATTTTTCTCATTGTCAGTGGATTCTCTGGAGAGGTCTTATCCACCTGGACAATTTTTGTGGCTATCACACCAATCTAGTTCCTTCTTCAGGCACGAGCCATGTCCTAAAATACAGTTTCTCTGCAGATCCCAGCTAAATTACAGGCAGAAGATAGTTATTGTACTATGCCAACCGATGAGAGAGTGTTTCTCTTGGCGACTGTTCCTCAGAAGATCTTTTTACCCTCTTTCTGGAATGTGTCCTGAAGGAAGGATTCAGTGTTACTCCCAAGCAGGAAAAGGAGAGCGGAAAAGATTAGTGGTAACCGTGAAGTGGAAAAAAAAAAAAAGGAATAAATTCTTTAGGAAGAGGATAAGCTAGGAAATGTTGCATCCAAGCCAAAAGGAGGGATACCAAAGGGTTTGTTGTGACCACATTATGATCCCAGCTCACGGTGCTCATTATTTTCATGGTTAAAGAAATGGGGCCTCCATAACAGGAAACGTAACAAGGCAGGACAAGAAGCAACGGATGAAAAAGTAATCAAGGAGAGAAGCAACCTGGAATTAAGGAGAAATTTCTTAAGAGGGAGGACAATTAACCAGTGGAACTGCTTGCCACCAGTTCTATTCTATTCTATTCTATTCTATTCTATTCTATTCTATTCTATTCTATTCTATTCTGTTCTGTTCTGTTCTGTTCTGTTCTATTCTATTCTATTCTAATCTAATCTAATCTAATCTGTTCTGTTCTGTTCTACTCTACTCTACTCTACTCTACTCTACTCTACTCTACTTCTAATTCAATTCAATTCAATTCAATTCTATTCTATTCTATTCTATTCTATTCTATTCTATTCTATTCTAATTCTATTCTATTCTGTATTTCTATTCTGTTCTATTCTATTCTATTCTGTATTCTATTCTATTCTGTATTTCTATTCTGTTCTATTCTAATTCTGTTCTATTCTATTCTATTCTATTCTATTCTAATTCTATTCTATTCTGTATTTCTATTCTGTTCTATTCTAATTCTATTCTATTCTATTCTAATTCTATTCTATTCTATTCTGTTCTATTCTAATTCTATTCTATTCTATTCTATTCTATTCTATTCTATTCTATTCTATTCTATTCTTTATATTCTATTCCTATTCCTATTCCTACTCCACTCCATTCTATTCTAGGAATGATGATGTTACCTAGTTGGGTGATGAAATTCTTGCAAGAAAACAAGATAGCTCAGAGAGCACTAAAGTTCTCATCGTCCTCCTCTTCCTCTCTGCAAACCCCTCTCCCTTCTAGAACTGATGGTGTTACCTAGTTGGGTCATGAAACGTCTGCTTCCAAGGAAGCCCAGGGTGCAGGGTCTTCTCTCTGGGTCACATGACCTGGGGGGGAGGAGCTTAGAATGCAGCAGCCGTGGCCTTCATTCCAGGGGCTGCCAAACTTTTTTGCACGTTTTCCCCCTACCACGTTAAGTTGAATTCAGCCCATTTGCAAAGCCTCTGGGTTATTCCCCAGCTACTCTGATCAGAGCCATTTTAGGTCTGCTCCATTCAGTGTTTTAAACAGTCAGCCTGGTGACAGACGGACAAGTGAGCAGGCATAATTTCTTTCCAATACTCCATTAGGTTGGGAAAAAACCTAAAGAGAAAGGCAAGGTGCAATTAAGAAGCCAAGCCCTCCCTTCGTTTTCCTTCCTTCCTTCCTTCCTTCCTTCCTTCCTTCCTTCCTTCCTTCCTTCCTTCCTTCCTTCCTTCCTTCCTTCCTTCCTTCCTTCCTTCCTTCCTTCTATCTCCCTCCCCCTTTCTTCTCCTCCCTCATCCTTGTCCTTCCTTCCTCTCTTCCCTCCTTCCTCCCTCCCTCCCTCCCCCAGTCCCTCCCTTCCTTTCTTCTCCCTAACTCCCTCCCTCCAGCCCTTCCTTCCTTCCCTCCCTCTCTCCTCCTCCCTCCCTCCCTTCCTCCCTCCCTCCCTTCCTTCCCCTCCCTCCCTCCCTCCTTCCTTCCTTTCCTCTTCCTTCCTTCTCCCTGTCTCCCTCCCGCCGATCCTTCCTTCCTTCCTCTCTTCCCTCCTTCCTTCCTTCCTCCCTCCCAGTCCCTCCCTTCCTTTCTTCTCCCTATCTCCCTCCCTCCAGCCCTTCCTTTCCTCCCCCTCTCTCCTTCCTCCCTCCCTCCCTCCCTTCTCCCTCCCTCCCTTCCTTCCTTTCTCTTCCTTCCTTCTCCCTGTCTCCCTCCCGCCGATCCTTCCTTCCTTCCTCTTCCCTCCTTCCTTCCTCCCTCCCTCCCAGTTCTTCCCTTCCTTTCTTCTCCCTATCTCCCTCCCTCCAGCCCTTCCTTCCTTCCCTCCCTCTCTCCTTCCTTCCTCCCTCCCTCCCTTCTCCCTACCTCCTTGTCCTTCCTTCCTTCCTTTCTCTTCCTTCCTTCTCCCTGTCTCCCTCCCACCGATCCTTCCTTCCTTCCTTCCTTCCTTCCTTCCTTCCTTCCTTCCTTCCTTCCTTCCTTCCTTCCTTCCTTCCTTCCTTCCTTCCTTCCCTCCTTCCCTCCCTCTTCTCTTTTCCTTCCTTCCTTCCTTCCTTCCTTCCTTCCTTCCTTCCTTCCTTCCTTCCTTCCTTCCTTCCTTCCTTCCTTCCTTCCTCCTCTCCCTCCCTCCTCCCTCCCTCCCTCCCTCCCTCCCTCCCTCCCTCCCTCCCTCTCTTATTCTCCTCCCTCCCTCAGCCACATGCTACGATTTCTATCTTTTAAAAACAAACACACAAGTAAATAGGCAAATTTGGAAATAATCCAAGGAAGGAGAGCCGGGGAGAGATCATTTAGCGTAGTCTTTGTAGACTTGTGAAAAACAAAGGCACCTAATTATTAACAAACCCCAGGCAGTAAGCACTAAACTATTCACACCCCTTGGTCGGGCAAAGCTTTCCCAGATGGTGGGCTCCTTCTAAAATATTGCAGGCCCGTCCTTTCTGCCTCGCACTGATAATCTGGCAGCTGAATATGCAAAAACTCCCAGCTAATTTGTCTACCGCAAGAAAAGGAAGTCAGCCTTGAATTTAAAAGTGAACTCATCCAGGGTGGTGGGTGCTCCTTGAACCAGAGGATTTGCTCCTGGAATTTGCAAGGCAGGATAAGCTCTGCAGGAAAAATGAGGCAAGAGAAGAAATATGCAGATTAATCCTCCAAAGGGTAACTTTTGAAAGGCCAAAACAGTTCACTCCACGTAGTAATGAAGAGTGTTTGTAGCTCAGGGTTAAACTGTGGGGTCCTTGGTGCTCACTGAGCTATGAGTTATCCTGTAGATGCTTCATGACCCAACCAGGTAACATCATCAGTGCTAGGAGAGAGTGGGGTTTGAGGAAAAGGAGGACAATAACTGTGGGGTCCTTGGTGCTTTCTGAGCTTGGTGGTTTTCTTGCAGACATTTCATTACCCAACTAGGTAATATCATCAGTGCTAGAAGGGAGTGGCTTCCTTCCTTCCTTCCTTCCTTCCTTCCTTCCTTCCTTCCTTCCTTCCTTCCTTCCTTCCTTCCTTCCTTCCTTCCTTCCTTCCTTCCTTCCTTCCTTCCTTCCTTCCTTTCCTTCCCTCCCTCCCTCCCTCCCTCCCTCCTTCCTTCCTTCCTTCTTTCCTTCCTTCCTTCCTTCCTTCCCTCCCTCCAGATCTCTTTATATAAAAGCGAAATACCACTCAGGCATCATCACAAAATCTCCAGAACCGTAAAGCCTACAAACTTGAAATTGGGCACCTATGATCCTTTTGGCTTCTAGGGGCTCAATAAGAAAGGATTTTTCGAAATGACCATCAGAGCATTTAGAGTATTTCCTATATTATTATTATTATTATTAACACGCTCTGATGCTAAGGAGTTCTACTCCCCCTCCCCACCTGAAAAGAAATCTCTTCAAATTGCAAAACACAAGCAGAGGAGAGGAGGTTCAGTTTCACAGCAGCACCAAGCAGCTTTAGTACAGAACAGTTGAGCTAAACCATGCCCAGGCTCCTTGCTGTCTCCTTCTTGCTCCACCCAGCAAACATTGTTTCAGTTTCCAAACAGCCCTCCACTCTCTCACACACTGACAGGATGCTATCCAGATGAATACTGATGGAGGCTGGTAGGCAGAGGCAGAATTCCACCCCCCCTTATTTTCCTCCCCCAAAACTAAGCCCGACCACATAGTTTTGTAGCAAAGCATGAGTATCCAGCTAGTAGTTAGATAAACAGGGAAGGATCCCACCACTGAATAGCAGGCAGAGAATGAAACCTTAGAATAGAATAGAATAGAATAGAATAGAATAGAATAGAATAGAATAGAATAGAATAGAATAGAATAGAATAGAATACTTTATTGGCCAAGTGTGATTGGACATACAAGGAATTTGTCTTGGTGTAAATACTCTCAGTATACATAACAGAAAAGAGACATCCATCAAGAGTCAAGAATCATAAGGTACAACACTTAATGATAGTCATAGGGTACAATCAGCAATCAAATCATACTAGGAAACAGTCAATATAAATTGTAAGGATACAAGCGACAAAGTTACAGTCCTACAATCACAAATGTGAAGGGATGGGTGATAAGGAGTGATGAGAAGATTGACAGTAATAGTAGTGCAGACTTAGTAAATAGTTGGACAGTGTTGAGGGAATGAGTTGTTTAGCAGAGGGATGGCGTTGGGAAAAAAACTCTCCTTGTGTCTAGTTGTTCTGCCGTGCAGGGCTCTATAGTGTCGTTTTGAGGGAAGGAGTTGAAACAGTTTATGTCCAGGATGTGAGGGATCTGTAGATATTTTCACAGCCCTCTTTTTGACTCGTGCAGTATATACAGGTCCTCAATTGAAGGCAGGTGGGTAGTAATTGTTTTTTCTGCAGTCCTAATTATCCTAATTATCCTAATGAATCCAACTCCCTTCATAATAGAGTCATAAAAAGTCATCAAACTAGTCATAATAGAGTCATAAAAGATTCATCAAACTATATGTACCAACAACTCCCAAAACAAAAAAACCCAGATTATTCATAACAATAAGGAAGCTTCAATCCAAAAAGAGATCACTCTGGCAAAAAAACAAATCTGGTCACGTTGCCAAGTTCAAAAGCCTGTTGCTGGATGAATAGAATTTATGCCACCAGATAAAGACTGAATGCACCAATAATCACATTAAACAAGAGGAAAACCTTCTACGCACCAATTCCACCCGCGCTTTCTACAATTTTGTAAACAACAAACTACAAGGCTCAACGTCCATCCCACCCCTGAAAGGACCTAATGGTAAAGACTGCAACGATGACACCATTAAAGCCAACCTCTTTAACACATTCTTTGGCTCAGTATTTGTAAACAGCAATGGATCATGCCCAGTATTTCCTAGGCGAACCACAGACAACTACAATGATCTAATACATCTCGATTTTACAGAAGACAATGTCGAAAAATCACTACGCAATCTAAAACCATCTCTATCTATTGGACCGGACAGAATATGTGCCTACTTCTTAAAAAAGCTATCCACTGCCATAGCCGAACCTCTAAGCGTAATCTTTGAAACATCTTTCAGGACCAGCTCATTGCCAAAACTATGGTCACAAGCCACGGTCATCCCCATCTTCAAAAAGGGAGAAACCAGCCTAGTTGAAAATTACAGACCAATCTCCTTATGCTGCGTCACCTGTAAAGTCATGGAATCAATTATTAACCAATCCATTATCCTCCACTTAGAAACAAACAACCTACTCTCTAATAAACAATTTGGTTTCAGAAAAAACTATCCTGTAATCTACAACTCTTACACTGCAAAAACATATGGGCTACACAACTCAATCAGGGCAAAGCAATAGACGCAATCTTCATAGATTTCTAAAGCCTTTGATTAGGTGGTACACGACAAACTACTCCTAAAACTAAAATCTTATGGTGTCTCTGGACACCTGCATAACTGGATAGAAGCATTCCTGTCAAACAGACAACAAATGGTCAAAATTGGGAGTGTCCTATCAAATTCTGTACCTGTCAACAGTGGTGTCCCCCAAGGCAGTGTTCTAGGACCAACTCTCTTCATACTCTACATAAATGACCTCTGTGATCATATTAACAGCAACTGCATTCTCTTTGCTGATGATGTAAAGCTGTTCAATACCACAGACAATACTGCTACCCTTCAAAAAGACCTTGACTATGTATCTGAATGGTCAAACAAATGGCAACTTCAAATCTCAATAAATAAATGCTCTGTCTTACATATTGGCAAAAAAAATCAGAAAATAAAATACAAGCGGAATAGTCAAAAGACCAGTGGCCCCCAACCTTTTTTGTGCCACGGCCCGGTACCGGCATCACAAAATGATCCGTGGCCTGATACCGGCATCAGCACACATGGCAAGGCGAGCCGAGCGACTGGCCAGCCAGCCGTCCCCCGCTTCTCCCCGCCACCTTCAACTCCTCCTTTGTACCTTTGTCGATCGGCTTCGGGACGGCTTTGGGACGGTCACTCGGCTCGCCTAGCCTTGGGAGCTGAAAGAATCCTCGTGCCTTAGTTTTGTTCTAAGCCACCACCCTCTTCGATGAAACTAAGGCGTGAGGATTCCTTCAGGACCCAAACGCCGCTTTCCAACTGGAAAAGCTCACCGGAAGCACTTTCTCATCAAAACAAAATGGCGGCGCCCAGCAAAGCGGCGGCCCGGTAGAAAATGTTCCACGGACCGGTACCGGTCTGGGGCCCGGTGGTTGGGGACCCCTGGTCAAGACCATGTTGATGATCCAAACTCTGTAAAGAACCTTGGAGTTCTCATCTCTAATGACCTAAGTGCTAGAGCCCACTGTAACTACATAGCCAAAAAGGCGTTAAGAGTTGTTAACCTAATCCTACGTAGCTTTTTCTCTGGTAATATCACACTACTAACCAGAGCAAACAAAACATTTGCTAGACCAATACTCAAATACAGCTCATCAGTCTGGAACCCGCATTACGTATCTGATATTAATACAGTTGAGAAAGTCCAGAAATATTTCACAAGAAGAGTTCTCCACTCCTCTACTCGTTGCAGAATACCTTATGCCACCAGACTTGAAATTCTAGACCTAGAAAACCTTGAATTACACCGTCTTCAGTCTGATCTAAGTATAGTATATAAAATCATACATTGCAATGACTTACCTGTCAATGAATACTTTAGCTTCAACCATAACAATACAAGAGCACGCAATAGATACAAACTCAAGCTTAATCGCACTAAACTTGATTGCAGGAAATATGACTTCAGCAACAGAGTGGTCAATGTCTGGAATACTCTACCTGACTCTGTGGTTTCTTCCCCAAACCCCAAAAACTTTAACCTTAGACTGTCTACTATTGACCTCACCCCTTTCCTAAGAGGTCTGTAGGGGGAGTGCATAAGCGCAGCAACGTGCCTACCGTCCCTGTCTATTTGTTTCTTTTTATTTTTATTATATGCATCCATGTATTCATAACTATGTTTTTACTTATACCTATTATCTTTTGTAAGCGATTGACAAATCAAAATAAATAAAAATAAATAAATATAACATTGAGGAGTTGGGGTGGGAGCCATAGAGATGCCAAGCTTATGAAAAATGTAGGGGCCTTTATCTTATCTCCAATCTTTCCCAAGCATATAAAAATATAGGATGCTGCTAATACAAAGTAGACAAGGAAAGACATGGGATGCAAAACAATCACGTCTTAAATTAAACAGAATCAGAATTTATTTGCAGATTAGGAAAAGACTTTGCAGTTGTATGTACAGGTGAAACTCGAAAAATTAGAATATCGTGCAAAAGTTCATTTATTTCAGTAATGCAACTTAAAAGGTGAAACTAATATATGATGTAGACTCATTACATGCAAAGCAAGATAGTTCAAGCCGTGATGTGTCATAATTGAGAAGATTATGGCTTATAGCTCATGAAAACCCCAAATCCACAATCTCAGAAAATTAGAATATTGTGAAAAGGTTCAATATTCTAGGCTCAACGTGTCCCACTCTAATCAGCTAATGAAGCCATAATACCTGCAAAGGGTTCCTGAGCCTTTAAATGGTCTCTCGGTCTGGTTCAGGAGGAATCACAATCATGGGAAAGACTGCTGACCTGACAGTTGTGCAGAAAACCATCCTTGACACCCTCCATAAGGAGGGAAAGCCTCAAAAGGTCATTGCAAATGAAGTTGAAGTCCTCTTTTCTGATGAGAGGCAACTTTTGCATCTCATTTGGAAACCAAGGACCCAGAGTCTGGAGGAAGAATGGAGAGGCACACACTGCAAGATGCTTGACGTCCAGTGTGAAGTTTCCACAGTCTGTGTTGATTTGGGGTGCCATGTCGTCTGCTGGTGTTGGTCCACTGTGCTTCACCACAACCATCTACCAGGAGATTTTGGAGCACTTCATGCTTCCTTCTGCAGATGAGCTTTATGGGGATGCTGACTTCATTTTCCAGCAGGACGTGGCACCTGCCCACACTGCCAAAAGCACCAAAACCTGGTTCAGTGACTGTGGGATTACTGTGCTTGATTGGCCAGCAAACTCACCTGACTTGAACCCTATAGAGAATCTATGGGGCATTGCCAGGAGAAGGATGAGAGACATGAGACCGAACAATGCAGAAGAGCTGAAGGCCTCTATTGAAGCATCCTGGTCTTCCATAACACCTCAGCAGTGCCACAGGCTGATAGCTTCCATGCCACGCTGCATTGAGGCAGCAATTGCTGCAAAAGGGGCCCAAACCAAGTACTGAGTACATATGCATGTTTATACTTTTCAGAGGTCCAATATTGTTCTATGTTCAATCCTTGTTTTATTGATTGCATGTAATATTCTAATTTTCTGAGATTGTGGATTTGGGGTTTTCATGAGCTGTAAGCCATAATCATCACAATTATGACACATCATGGCTTGAACTATCTTGCTTTGCATGTAATGAGTCTATCTCATATATTAGTTTCACCTTTTAAGTTGCGTTACTGAAATAAATGAACTTTTGCACGATATTCTAATTTTTCGAGTTTCACCTGTAGTAGTAAATGAGTACAATGAATTTTTCCTAATGAAGGTAGTTCCAGAACAAAATTCTTGGTGAAAATAACTTGTCATCTTTGTTCTCATTCTAGCCTATTAAGTAGGAAAAGAACTGCACAATGTGTTTTAATTGTTAGCACGTGCATATCTGTAATGTTTCATTACTAATGATGTTACCTGGTTTGGGAAATGAAATACATATCCACAAGAAAACAACCAAGAACAGAGAGCACTAAGGGCCTTTCATTTCAGCCCTGAGCTAGCAATATTTCCCTTTATTGATATTTCCATTATTTCATTAATGCTGAAAATAAATATTGAACACTAAATTTGCAAAACAATAGGGACATCTCCACGGAATGTAAAGTGTTCAAAATCACTTCAATCCATTTTAAAAGAGAATTTCCTTGCTTGAAAGTAGTTATTCTTAGCTGCAATGTTTCTTCAGATCTCATAGCAAATTAGCTGATTGTGGCTCATCCTCTTTTGCATTTTGGTTATAAGGATAATCCAATAGCTTTGGAAGTCACCAAGATAGTATACAAAGCTATTCAGTTTTTTTCCATCATCACAAAACCCTATATATAGAGAAGTGAAATACCCCTCACGCATCATCACAAAATCTCCAGAACCGTCAAGCCTACAAACTTGAAATTTGGCCCATAGGCTCCTCTTGGCTTATAGGGGCTCACTAAGAAAGGATTTTTCCAAATGACCATCAGAGCATTTAGAGTATTTCCTATATTATTAGTATTATTAACAGGCTCTGATGCTAAGGAGTCCTACTCCCCCTCCCCACCTGAAAAGAAATCACTTCCAAAGGCAAAACACAAGCAGAGGAGTTTCAGTTTCAGTTTCACAGCAGCACCAAGCAGTTAGTACAGGACAGTTGAGCTAAGCCACGCCCAGGCTCCCCACTGTCTCCTTGCTCACACAGCAAATATTGTATATACGTTCAGTTTTCAAACAGCCCTCAACTCTCTCTCTCACACACACTGACAGGATGCTAGCCAGGTGAATACCGATGGATGCTGGTAGGCAGAGGCACAATTTTTCCTCCCACAATTTCCCCTTATTTTCCTCTCCAAAACCTAAGCCCAATCCCATAGTTTTGTAGCGAAGCATGGGTATCAAGCTAGTCAAGAGATTAGACCGAAAAAAGAAAATGTCCAGGGCTGGTTCCTGCCACCTTTATGTGCAAATGGAGAATATCATTCAGGTATACAGCGCTAGGAAATTCATACACTCTATTAATGAACAAATTCAGAGGCTGAAAGGAAGAACGTTTATCGTTTGGGCAGCTAACTGTGAGATCTAGCCAGGTTTGATTGTCATCTCAGGCCCCAGTGCTTCCTAAGCATCTGCAGAGTTCTTGGGTGGTCCTTGACTTAACAACAGTTCATTTAGTGACCTTTCAAAGTCACAACAGCCTAAAAAAGGTGACTTAGGACCATTTTTCACCCTTACAATCCTTGCAGCATCCCCCATGGGGCTTACTTATGGATTCACTTAACGACCGTGCTCCTAGCTTAACAGCGTCAGTGGTTCGCTTAACGACAGTTGTGAGGAAGGCCGTACAATGGAGCAAAAATGAACTTAACCACTGTCTCAGAATTTTGAGCCCCCTAAATTCCACAATGGAAATTTGAGGCTCAAGGGCGACTGCAAAGTCGAGGATGACCTGTTCTTGGAGTTCCGCAAAAGGACCCCCATCAATCCGTTCGGGAGGCCTGATCTCACAGTCACAAGTTCACTGTTTTGTTGGGTGTGATTCATGGGAGGACCACGAACCCAGAAATCAGTAAAATAAGGTTCCCCGGTGCTGTTGCGCATGAAATATTGAACATGGTTTCAAAGCGATGTGGAGGACAGGAGATTTTGACCTATTTTTCTCCATCTGGACACCATTTGGCTCCCTCCCCAGTTCTCACAACCCACAAATGATGAGGTTTTAATGACACGTCTGACCTTCTGACCTTCTCGTGGAGGCTAAGTGAACGTTCACAGGCCCCTATTCCTTGGTTCCCTCTGGGGGCTTCCCCCTTTTTCCTTTGAAAAGGCAGGAAGTGACCCACAGAGAGCCACGCTTCCTGTGTGAAACTGCCCCCTTAGAACAGGGGTCTCCAACCTTGGCTGCTTTAAGACTTGTGGGCTTCAACTCCCAGAATTCCTCAGCCAACCTTGGCCGCTTTAAGACTTGTGGGCTTCAACTCCCAGAATTCCTCAGCCAACCTTGCGCTTAAGACTTGTGGGCTTCAACTCCCAGAATTCCTCAGCCACCTTGGCGCTTAAGACTTGTGGGCTTCAACTCCCAGAATTCTCAGCCAACCTTGGCCGCTTTAAGACTTGTGGGCTTCAACTCCCAGAATTCCTCAGCCAACCTTGGCCGCTTTAAGACTTGTGGGCTTCAACTCCCAGAATTCCTCAGCCAACCTTGGCCGCTTTAAGACTTGTGGGCTTCAACTCCCAGAATTCCTCAGCCAACCTTGGCCTTTAAGACTTTGGACTTCAACTCCCAGAATTCCTCAGCAACCTTGGCCCTTTAAGACTTGTGCTAACTCCCAGATTCCTCAGCACCTTGGCTTTAAGACTTGTGGCTTCCTCCAGAATTCCTCAGCCAACCTTGGCCGCTTTAAGACTTGTGGGCTTCAACTCCCAGAATTCCTCAGCCAACCTTGGCAAGACTTGTGCTTAACTCCCAGAATTCCTCAGCCAACCTTGGCGCTTTAAGACTTGTGGCTTCAACTCCCAGAATTCCTCAAAGACTTGTGGCTTCAACTCCCAGAATTCCTCAGCCAACCTTGGCCGCTTTAAGACTTGTGGACTTCAACTCCCAGAATTCCTCAGCCAACCTTGGCCTCTTTAAGACTTGTGGACTTCAACTCCCAGAATTCTAGAGACAAGGAGTTCTAGTTTCACCTTAAGGGTGAAAGCCAACTAGGTGACTTTGGGCCAATCACCAGGAGACTGGGAGTTCTAGTACCGCTTCAGGCATGAAAGCTGATTGGGTGACTGGCCCTGTCCCTCTCTCTCAGGCCAATCTACCCCACAGGGTTGTTGTTGTGGGGAGCATAGGAAGAGGAAGGAATATTAGATATTTTCACCGCCTTGAGTTATTTATAAAAATAATAAAGGCAGGATATAAATACACCCACACAACACAGTAATTGCTCTGCCCTCCTGTTCTCTTAACAGGCAGAAACCTTAATGTCCCCACCCCACCTCATCTAAATGGATGGGAGATCATGCAGAGAGCCAAGCTCAGCTTTTGCTAAAATAAGTTTTTCATTCCTAGGATTTAATTTCCTAGGACTAATCTTCCAGCAACCTGACTCCAAGACCAAAATAGGACGCAGTTCCAATTTTTGGCTTCTTAATAGCATCTCAAAACTTGTACTGGGGGGGAAGGGGGCATAATTTCCTATTCTTCAAAAAGAGATCCTTAGTGCCCCATGAAATTATTAGAATGTATTGTTTTTAGAGGGTCCTCTACATAAAGGGAAAGTATTGCTGGCGGGGACGGTAATTTTTATTTTTTATTCTTTCAAATGCACGAGCTGAAATCCTTTTGCAGCATGATGTAGCATTGTCCCTGTAGGCAATTTTGGGAGGGGAATGTCATCCATCATCATAGCCTGGAAAAGCTGGACTCCCTATGGGTGAGTCGATAGCAGCTGTGAAGAAATTAGCATGGGGTCGATTCCTCTGATTTTCTTCCCTCTGGCAAAAAAAAAGGTACGTTTGTTTAAAGAAAAACACTTGTTTTAAACTGAACTGTGAGCTTCATCTGAGACCAGAGGGGTCAAACTCAGTTTCATGCATCAGGGCTGGAGTTGACCTTGAAGGGTGGGGGGGGCAGGCAGGCGTGACCGACTGGGTGGGCGTGGCCATCTTGATGCCACTCATTGAGTGTGACTGACTGAGTGGGTGTGGCTGACTGGCTGGGCGTGGCCAGCTTGACGCCACTCATTGAGCTTGACCAACTGGGTGGGTGTGGCCATCTTGACACCATTCTCCAAACTTCTGGTCTGTTTCCTCTTCACATTGGGTAGACTGGGCCAAAGTGACATGTGCGCCCCCTTACATTTTCCAGGAGGGCCACACGGGGCGGATCTGACCACACCAAAGGCCGAATCTGGCCTTGTGTTGGACACCCCTGTCCTAGACCAACCCTGAGTTCCAAAGTCACCACCAAAGAATTCCTGGAGGTCTTGGTCTCAGGCAAATCAGCCATCAACAGGTACATGGAGATAAACAACATCTACACGCCATTCAGAGGAGACCATCGAAAAAGATCAAAAGGAAACAAAATGACCAAAAATATCTCCTCACCAGCAATCAAGATCCATATAAGCAGAGATGGACACCAAGGTGAACACTAGACCAACAGTCAACAAGTAAACAATGCCACAACCAAGGAACCACCAAGAACACTCCTACGAACACTGACAGGGCAAGACACTAATACATTAAAAAAACAAAAACAAGAGCAAACTCCACTCCCTTTTGCACTGATGATGTTACTTAGTTGGGTAACGAAACGTCTGCAAGAAAACCACCAAACTCAGAGAATGTCAAAGACCCCACAGTCCTCCTCCTCCTCAACCACCTCCTCTTCCTCCTCCTCCTCCTCCTCCTCTTCCTTCTCCTTCTCCTTCTTCTCCTTCCTCCTCCTCGTCCTCCTCCTCTTCTTCCTCCTCCTCCTCCTCCTCCTCCTCCTCCACCTCCTCCTCTTCTTCTCCTTCTTCTCCTTCCTAGTCCTCGTCCTCCACCTCTTCTTCCTCTTCATCCTCCTCCTCCACCTTCTCCTCTTCTTCTCCTTTTCCTTCTCCTTCTCCTTCTTCTCCTTCCTCGTCCTCCTCCTCTTCTTCCTCTTCATCCTCCTCCACCTCCTCCTCTCCTTCTCCTTCTCCTTCTCTCCCCCCTCCCTCCTCCTTCTCCTCCTCCTCTTCCTCTTCCTCCCACCCTCCTCCTTTTTCCTAGCCCTGTTTACTGTAGACACTGGAGTAGGTAATCCATGGGATCTTCCAATTACCATGATTCATGGCTTATGAATTCCCCAACGTTTTGCCTTTGGCTGAGACGGTTCCACGTTTTCACGCCATCCAGCACTTACTTCCCAGTCCATGACAAGCCAGGGCCTGGCTGGTTCCCAAACTCTTTGGGTTTGCTTCGCCCGGCCGTTGCCAAGGAACAAACCAAGGGTGGTTGGTAGAGCAGAGTTTGCGGCCTAGAGGCATGCCAAATTCAAGGAAAGGCGGTGGAGGACACGTGTGCCTTGACCCATCTGACATGGCTTTGCCCGGAAGGGCTGCTGACAATCGGCTTTCCAGGGTGCCGCAAGATGACTAACCGGCCTCGGATTTCCTGTCAAAAGCCCACATAGTTTTAGCAATTAAAGCCATTCCTGGAAAGACCACGAAACAGGCAGCTTATTTTTTTTCTTTCTTTCTTTCTTTCTTTCTTTCTTTCTTTCTTTCTTTCTTTCTTTCTTTCTTTCTTTCTTTCTTTCTTTCTTTCTTTCTTTCTCTTCTTCTTCTTCTTCTTCCTTCTTCTTCCTTCTTCTTCTTTTTCTTCTCCTCCTCCCCTCCTCTTCTTCTTCCTCCTCCTCCTCCTTCTTCTTTCTTTCTTTCTTTCTTTCTTTCTTTCTTTCTTTCTTTCTTCTTTCTTTCTTTCTTTCTTTCTTTCTTTCTTCCTTCCTTCCTTCTTTCTTTCTTTCTTTCTTTCTTTCTTTCTTTCTTTCTTTCTTTCTTTCTTTCTTTCTTTCTTTCTTTCTTTCTTTCTTTCTTTCTTTCTTTCTTTCTTCTTCTTCTTCTTCTTCTTCTTCTTCTTCTTCTTCTTCTTCTTCTTCTTCTTCTTCTTCTTCTTCTTTCTTCTTCTTCTTCTTCTTCTTCTTCTTCTTCTTCTTCTTCTTCTTCTTCTTCTTCCGTCCTCCTCCTTCTCCTCTTCCTCCTCCTCCTCCTCCTCGTCCATTTCATGGCTGCTTCTTTATTTTATTTTATTTATTTTATTTTGTCAAGCGATTATTAGTTAAACAGGTATAAGTAAAAACATAGTTTTGAATACATGGATAAATATAAAAAAAAATAAAAGAAACAATAGGACAGGGACGGTAGGCACGTTGGTGCGCTTATGCACGCCCCCTACAGACCTCTAGGAATGTGTATTCTCTCCCTTCCTTTCTCTCCTCCCTCCATTCTTTTCTCTCCTTTCTTCCTTCCCCCTTCCTTCCTTCTTTCCTTCCTTCTTTTATTTTTTATTTTATTTACCGTATTTGCCGGCGTATAAGACGACTTTTTTGCCCTGAAAAAGATGCCTCCAATTGGGGGGGTCGTCTTATATGCCGGGTCGTCTTATACGCTGGCAAATAGTAATTGGGAAGCACTGCGACTGCCGCGGCTGAGGCACTTTTGCGTACCGTGGAAGCGAGATCCCGTGAAGCCGAAAGGAGCAGCCAGCCTTCTCCCAGCTCCCAAGGAAACGAGGCTCGCACCGCCCGAGCTCCGCTGAGGTATCCGGCTGGGGCTGTCAGGAGTTGTTACCGCTGGTGCGGCTCCGCGTGGCTCCAGTCCCGCGTTGCCTCGGGAAGGGAAAGGCAAAACCAGGAGCCACTGCTGCCATTGCAAAGCACCGCCGCTGCTCTTCCTTTTGCCTTTCCTTCCCGAGGCAACGCGACTGGAGCCGCGGAGCCGCGCCAGCGGTAACAACTCCTGACAGCCCCAGCCGGATACCTCAGCGGAGCCCGGCGGTGCGAGCCTCGTTTCCTTGGGAGCTGGGAGAAGGCTGGCTGCTCCTTTCAGCTTCACGGGATTCGCTTCCACGGTAGACAAAAGTGCCTCAAAAAAAAAAAAAGTGCAAAAGTGGAAGGTGTGCGGAAGAGGGGGCAAGTATATAACAAACTATATTTTGAGTGGAAATGTTGGGGGTCGTCTTATACGCCGGTCGTCTTATACGCCGGCATATACGGTATTTATTTTGATTTGTCAATGGCTTACAAGATAACAGGAATAAGTATATACATAGTTATGAATATATGAAATGGATATATATAAGAAAAATAAAAGAAACAATAGGACAGGGATGGTAGGCACGTTGGTGCGCCTATGCACGCCCCCTACAGACCCCTCAGGAAAGGGGTGTGGTCAATAGTAGACAGTCTAAGGTTAAAGTTTTTGGGGCTTTTCTTCTTCTTCTTCTCCAAACCCTCTTAATGAAAAGCAGAGCTGGGGAGAAATTCCTCTTCGTTAGTGGGTAGTTAGGATCTCCCGGCTGAATCTCCTAAGGGGTGGCCGCTCCGAAGGAGAGAATTGGCCTGAAATTAAACACAGATCCCTCTCAACTGGGAACAGGAAACTGGCAGTACCAAGAAACGATGACTCAGTCTGAACGATGGAACGAGCTGAGATGGTTTCCCTGCTTAAAAACCAGACAGGAATCCTACTGCGCTGTTAGCAGTTTTCTTCTTCCCAGAGAATAAATAAACTTTATTTATGTGTTATTTATGATTCACATTCATAGAGCTGTGGAGTCCTTGGTGCTTTCTGAGCATGGTTGCTTTCTTGCAGACGTTTCATTACCCAACTAGGTTACATCACCAGTACTGGAAGGACTGAGATTTAGTCTTCTAGTGACAGAAGAGGAAGAGGAAGAGGAGAGGGAGGAAGAAGAGGAGGTGGAGGGAGAAGGAAGAGGAAGACTATGGAGTCTTGGTGGTTTTCTTGCCGATGTTTCATTACCCAACTAGGTAACTTCATCAATACCCTGAAGGGAGGGAGGTTTGCAGAGGGGAGGAGGGGGAGGAGAAAGAGGAGGAGTGACCCTGTTTCCCCCCTCCCTGCTGGGTGTCTCATAAACCAGATTCTCCAATTGAGCACCTTCAGGGGCTGGGTGTCATCAATCATGTTCTCCAATTAAATCTATTCACAGACAAAAGCTCTGGTAGTTTAGTTACAAACTTTTAAAGATAAAGAGTTGGAATGTACTTTTGGACAAAAGCTCTGGTAATTTAGTTACAATCTTTTAAAGATAAGAGTTGGAATGTACTTTTGGACAAAAGCTCTGGTAGTTTAGTTACAATCTTTTAAAGATAAGAGTTGGAATGTACTTTTGGGCAAAATCTCTGGTATTTTAGTTACAATCTTTTAAAGATAAAGAGTTGGAATGTACTTTTGGGCAAAATCTCTGGTATTGTAGTTACAATCTTTTAAAGATAAAGAGTTGGAATGTACTTTTGGACAAAAGCTCTGGTACTTTAGTTACAATCTTTTAAAGATAAAGAGTTGGAATGTACTTTTGGGCAAAAACTCTGGTAGTTTAGTTACAATGTTTTAAAGATAAAGAGTTGGAATGTACTTTTGGACAAAAACTCTGGTAGTTTAGTTACAATGTTTTAAAGATAAGAGTTGGAATGTACTTTTGGACAAAAGCTCTGGTAATTTAGTTACAATCTTTTAAAGATAAGAGTTGGAATGTACTTTTGGACAAAAGCTCTGGTAGTTTAGTTACAATCTTTTAAAGATAAGAGTTGGAATGTACTTTTGGGCAAAATCTCTGGTATTTTAGTTACAATCTTTTAAAGATAAAGAGTTGGAATGTACTTTTGGGCAAAATCTCTGGTATTGTAGTTACAATCTTTTAAAGATAAAGAGTTGGAATGTACTTTTGGACAAAAGCTCTGGTACTTTAGTTACAATCTTTTAAAGATAAAGAGTTGGAATGTACTTTTGGGCAAAAACTCTGGTAGTTTAGTTACAATGTTTTAAAGATAAAGAGTTGGAATGTACTTTTGGACAAAAACTCTGGTAGTTTAGTTACAATGTTTTAAAGATAAGAGTTGGAATGTACTTTTGGGCAAAATCTCTGGTATTGTAGTTACAATCTTTTAAAGATAAGAGTTGGAATGTACTTGCGCTTTCAAACTGCTGCACGGCTCTTCCAGATTTCCTTTTTAGGGCAACTTCTAAAACAAGCATAGGAATGTTTTATGACACGGGCCCATTTTTGGTCTTCTCGAACTTCTGGGAGGCCTGTTTTCCACCCTCCCCAAGCCTCTGTGGGTGCCCTGCACTTACCCACATCCAAAATAGGCCACCTGGGGGCTCCTGGGAGGGGAGGGGAGGGGAGGGGTGGGCAGGGCCAGCCAGGAGTGGGATTAGGGGGTTTTCTGAAATGCACAGAATCTCAGCTGGGGGCTCTCCTGAACCCCTACAGACAGGGGTGGGATTCAATTTTTTAAACAACCGGTTCTGTGGGCGTGGCTTAGTTGGTGGGCATGGCTTGCTGGTCATGTGACTGGGTGGGCATGGCCAACTCAACATCACTCACATCAAGGGGCGCTTCTCCTTGCCTGGCCTCTCATGACAGTGGGGATGCAGTAACGGTCGTAAGTGTGAAAAATAGTCATGAGTCACTTTTTCAGTGCCCTTGTAACTTTGAAAGGTCACCAGTTTTAGACCAAAAAGGGTATGTAAACTCACGTTTGAATGTCAGTCTTTCTAGCTAGCCAAGAAGCCTTGCTGAATGTCACTCATGTTGGTTCCTTGTCATTAAAAGCTTCTGTCTGGCGGCTCTGCTTCGTTATTCCATTATTTCTTCAAAGTGCTAACTCCAACAGGGGAGTATTTCCTCCCAAGAGCAGTGTAAGAAGCTTAAAACCCCTTCCCCTTTAAGAAAGTACCAGCAAAGAAAAAAAAACCTCCTTCGGAGACAGAAAGTCTGGGCATACTGCCAAGAATGTAAGAAGGGTGGAAAAAAACCAAAAGGAGAATTCTTCCAACAACTGGTTCTCCGAACTGCTTAGAAAGTTAACAACCGGTTCTAGAGAATAGGTGAGAACCTGTAGAATCCCACCCCAGCCTACGGACCCCAGGCAGCCCCACCCCTGTGTGGAGGCCTTTTCAAACTGCTGAAAGGATTCCTGTACTTTGCCATTCTTCTGGATATCCGTTTATACCCCTGCATTTGTTCATCCCAAAGTGAATAACTAAATGTCTTTCATCGGTCCCCAAAAAGTCTCCACACCCATTTGCACCACTCAGGTGACCCTGAGGACACTGTTGTGGTTTGCTGGCAACAGGTGTGGATGGCTGAGGTCTCAGAGAGGGAGGACTCAAATGAAGGGCCTGCGTGTGATGCAGGGATGGGGCCAGGACCATCAGGGAGTGGAGTGCTGCCTTCGGAGATTGTGGAGGCTGGCAGCAGTGAGGAAGAGTCCCCCGAGGAGCCTGTGCCCAGTGCATGTGCGTGCAGGGCTGCTGGAAGGAAAGAGCAGCTGCAGCAGCATGGGCGACTTGGGAGTAGGGCTGCAAGCTGATGGCCCCTCCCATAAGGGATGAAAGCCAGCTGAGAAACCGCAGTTCTTTGCAGGAAGCAAAGAAGTTTTTGCACTTGAGCCTTGTGGACATTCGGAATATCTTGGTTTGTGTTTGAACACTTTTTGTTTGGAATATTTCTTGGCAACTTAATCTAGTGTTCTTGGCAGCCTTGCACAACCTTGGCAAGCTTATCAGAGACAATTCACTTTAATAGCCTTTTAATCATGAATTAACGGAATTTGCAGAGAGGCATTAAAAGGTTTTGCTTTTATCTCTGTTTGGTGTTTGTTTCCTTGGAACAAGGTTTGGGTCAGAACAGGCACAGACAAACCTCCAAGTGGCCTAAGTGACTCTCTAAAAGGATGCAAATGACCAGCTGTCCGCAAGGAGTATCAATCCCTCCCTTCCCCATCATCCAGTCAGAGCTGAAGAAGCTTCTTGGATGAGAAGTGAAAGGTCTTCAAAGAAAAAACAGAAAGTCCAGCTGCCTCTTGGAAAAAAAAAGGCATCACCTGGATGACTGAGAATCTCCAGAGAAAAATTCATGGATGATATTCAAAACATGATCTTGAAGGGAAACAGAAAGCCCCTCAAATTTTTTCAAGCCGCTCTTCAGGGCTGATTATTTGAGAGAACGAAGGAAAATAGCACTGTGCGAAAGAAAGCAATTAGAGTTTTTTTGTTCCTCGCGAGAGAACCGGCCCGGAGGGTGTGGGGGGGCCCTTCATCATGAGGCCTTTCATAAGAGATGAAGAATTGAACCTGGAGCCGAGCCGTTGGCTAAAGACGAATAATCTCATTGCTGTGGTGTGATTGTCCTTTGCGGCAGAAATTTCCTTCCTTCTCTTTGGCTCGGAGGAGAAGGTCGGATGTGATCTGGTTCAGAAATTAAAGTCCTGTGAACTCCACAAGACGGAACCTAATGGTTTTATTAATGTTCCTTTCAAAAGAGCTGCTCGGGTGAACACCATCAGAAAGGACTTCGACACCGTGGTGGGATTGAAATTTTTTGCTACTGGTTCTGTGGGCTCGGTTTGGTGGGCGTGGCAGGGGAAGGTGACTGCAAAATCCCCATTCCTTCCCCCCTGCACTAGCCTGCTTTCCAGCTCCGTTTTCCTGGGCAGGGCAACCAAAGGAGACCCATCCGATCAGCTGGGACGCAATGGGAGGCAGAGAAGAAATGGGGTTGGCGGGGCCAGTTCTCCCAAAATTTCCACTGTCGGTTCTGCAAAACCGGTCCGAACCGGCTGAATCCCACCTCTGCTTCTACACCACAATTGTCATTAGGTAGAATTATATTACAGCCTCTTTGCGGGGGGCCCCGTAATGTCCTTCTGGAATTGTTCATGAAAATCTACTCGGCTGTGCCTTAGTAGCCAAATGGCCTTTGTGGGCCAGGAGAAAACCGTAAAAAACACTCAACTAGAGATTGATGTGGTGGTTCTCTATTGTAGCAAGACCAGCCTTAAATCTCATCGTTATCTCCACATTAACAGCTTGGCTTGCCGATATCAAAGTTCCTGGGATCAAGAGGTACTTCCAATTTTTTTACAGCCAAAAACAGCAATTTGAGGAAGAGATATGTTTTTCCTAGCCTGGGTTTCCACCACCTCAATTACCATTGTGAAATGTCATTGTTTTAGTGACTGCTAATGAATAGATTTTATTCCCATTATATAGCTAGGACTTAGATTTTATTCCCAATGTACAGCCATGCTACTCACTGGGTTTCAATGTTTCCAGATTGATTCTTTCACGCTGTTCTCATGGGGGGAAAATAAATGCTTGTTCTTCCTGGAATGTTACAATATATTATTGTTGTTGTTGTTGTTGTTGTTCTGGTTGGTTGCACAGTCAGCCAGATGTTTAGACTGGATTTGACAGTTTTGTCTCCTTCTTGAGTTTTTCCCAAGGACCTGGAAAAAGCAGATGTGGTGGATTGATGATGTCGGAGGCATATCTGTAGGATGTAAGCTGTACTAAGTAAAGCTGCCTTTTGCAATTGATTGATGGGGATTTTGTCAATGCCAAAGGTGTTCCAAGAAGTGCTCCAGATGTTCTGGAATTGCACTCAATCTGTTACTCTTGGCAGCAGCTCGTTATTTCTTTGATTTCAGTCTTTGCATATTTGTAACAAGGAAATTCCAACTTCTTCCAGTAAAGTCCTGCAGCTTTTAGCCCTGGTTGCTCAGCCAACAGTCCTGTCTCCTGGAACCCATTCATCACCAGGTAGTCCAGGAACTTCAACATCTACCATGGCTTTTGTTGGCCCAAGCAACAATCGCTCTTCTTTGTCCTTGTCTAGATTAAACTTTCAACTGCCAGAATGAATCCACCTTCTTGGCTTTGTCATTGGCCAAAGATAAGTTATTATTAGTACATCAGTAGTAGCCGAAAAACTGGCAGATGGGATGGACGCTGCATCTCTCCACCTTCACACAGTATGTTGTTATTGGCTAACTTCCACTGGAGTATATTGGATTTACACGTACACAACTCTCCGCCTATTCAGGGCCCTGCAGGTAGTGTAACAGACAGAGGTGCTATTTGGCCATTTCGGACTAGTCCTGGAGAGCCAGTAGCAGAAATTTTGAGTAGTTGGGAGAACTGGCCAATCCCACCTCTGACTGGCCCTGCCAGCCCCATCCCTTCTCTGCCTCCCATCAGGTCCCAGCTGATCGGCTGGGTCTCCTTTTGTTTTTCCATCTGATCCTTCTCACATTAGATCAAACCTGGGAAAGCAAGAACTTATTGTTTCTGTGCTGGATTTTTGTAAATTATATCTCACCACATAAACCTGAAAAAGAGCCAGGTTACATTTAATAAATTCATCAAAGAAAGAAAACAAAAATATCTGGAGAAGAGCTAGATTTATTAAACCACTATATATACCTTGGCCGATGGATCTTGATGGAAGAATAGGATAGAATAGAATCTATTAAGAATAGAATAGAATATAGAAATAGGGAATGGAACGAAATAGAATAGAATAGGAATTTAGAATAGAATTTAAATAGAATAGAGTAGAGTAGAATAGAATAGAACTAGAATAGAATAGAACAGAATTAGAATGGGATAGATTTAGAATAGAATAGCATAGTAAAACAGAACAGAATTAGAACAGAATAGGATTAGAATAGAATTAGAATAGAATAACTTTATTGTAACTTTCAGTGTACACCGATCAGCATACATTAAAATGAAATTTTGTTGCATTCGGCTCTCAAAAAATAATCATTATGCACATACCCACATACACATAAATATATACAATAAAGGAAATTGAACGGCGTGTTAAATGTGGTCGCCAGGCATTTGGCAAACTAAGCGTAATTTTCAAGAACATCCTCCCCCTATGCCTGAAGAGTATAATTTTCAATCTGTGTGTGCTACCTGCTCTAACATATGTCAGTGAAACATGGAGATTCACCTCACAATCGATAGAAAAGCTACAAGGGGCGCCAAGAGCCATGGAAAGAGCCATACTCAGCATTACAAGACAAGAGAGAAAGACCTGTGCATGGATTAAAGAACAAAGGAAAGTATACAATGTCCTCAAGAGGTGGATCGATAACATCAGAAATTGTGGGGCCCCCAAAAGAAAGCTCAGGACCGTATGGGTTGGAAACACGGACAAGAGACCTTCATCCTTCACTGATGTTCCGACCCAGCTCCCCAAACACAACAAAGCTTCTGACGTGAACTCAAATGATTCCTTTATTAGGAATCCCGGTAGCCCCAGCAAAAAATTTTTTCCTCACAAACTAACAAATCTGCCCAGGCTCCACCTCTGTCTCTCTGTGCCAGCTCTACTCCCTCTTCCTCCTCGGAGCTCCCAGGGTGTCCTGATATTGACCCTGACTCCTACGCCTCCTCCTCCTCCTCCTCTGGTTCGGCTGCTGGAGGGGCCACTGGCCAATAGGCCACAACAAGTGGATAGACAATGGCTAAAATGATGATGATGGTATCTCACCATATTGTTTATGGGAGAGACACTCTTTGTCCAGCTCCTCTAAGGAGACTTGAACAGTACAGTTGAACCTCTGACATAGCTCATCTTCCTTGGAGTACGTAAGACCTCCCAAAACCACATCGAAGTTGTGCCTTGCTGAGGAATAATGACTATCATTACTATCATTACTATCATTACTATTATTACTATTATTACTATTGTTACTATTGTTACTATTGTTACTATTGTTACTATTATTACTATTTTACTCCTATCATACTCAGGACGTAGCAAGGAGGAGGAGAAGATATCTTACTACATTTTCACTTCCTGTGATGGATTATGTGCCATCGAGTCATTTTTGACCTCTAGCAACTACACAGGTTTTTCTCCATAATGATCTATCGCTCACCTGTCTTTCAAGTCTCCCAGAGGTGCACTTAAGCATGCCTTGCTGTAACTTGGAAATGCTGAACACCTCACCTGTGGCTAAGCTGACTTTCACCATTTTTTGTTACCTTGTGATTTTGGTTTTCCACAATTGGCTCATCCACAGGTTTGCCGTGGTACTTTGGTTTAAAAACGGGAGGGTCTGCTTATCCACGAATGGGCTGATATACCAGCCTATAGAAGGATATAAGGCCACTTTGAAAAGAACTGTGGGGAAAACGTACCGTATATATTTGCAGAGAAGCCCATCCACAGATAAGGCTGTGAATACAATTCGTGGAGTGAATTTTGATAGCTGAAATTCTTGGTGTAGCCATGTAGAAAATTAGCACCCACCCTCCTCCTAGAAGAATGAAATATTTTAGGAAAGATTAAAAAGGCAGAATATTGTATTTTCCCTCAAGGAGAAACGTGTTTCTGAAGTCAGAAACCCAGAGCCTCAACTCTCTGTCCCAAGTAGAAACTAAGGGGCCAACTTTTAGAAATGCAGATTTGGTTATCCCTTCAAGGTAGGATATTTTGAACAAAGGCAGAATTCAATAGAATGGAAGGATCGGCCCTCACTCAAGATCCAAACAGGAAAGCCACTAAGACACAATAGGAATGACCCAACGCCCTTTCAGGACACAAGCCTCCTCATTACATCATCTCAGAGAATCCAGGCTTCAATCAAACTTAATTCAGACAACCTAAAAAGTTAGCTATGACCCTTGTGTAGCCCCAGGGGAGCCTGACAGCAACAAATAGAATACACATTCTTGCACAGGAACAGAAAGCTCAAGGGCAAGGCTCAAGAGAGGGTATAAATTCCAGGGGTGGGATTCAGCCAGTACTGTAGCAGCAAATCGTGTTACTAAAACAGGACTCAAGACCACATAAAGGTAGAAGAATTCAGGTTTATTGCGCAGCGCTCAGAGCATTAGCATGACAAATTCTGAACCCCCCAGTTGCACCTGGGATCGTTCCTTTATACACATTGTGACCTCAGCATAGGTCTGGGCGTTCATCTTCAGATTTACCAATTATGGTTTAACTGTTACATGGTTATGATAGAGGAAGAACAAAACATCCTGTCTCAAAAGGAAGTGGAAAGAGAATATGATATGCATTTCTTCTTACTCTTTTATCTTACACCACCAGTAATTTTCCATACCCACCCTTATATTCAGTTTCAGCAACAGTTCAGTTATATTTCATCTGAAAGTATTCTCAAAATAGATGCAGCAAGCTAGAACGAAGGCAACTATGACCTTTACCCTAGAATATGTCCTGTACCCTTATAGTGCTGTTTTATATGTCTCATTGGTCCTGCTTCAGTACGGACCGGTTCGGGTGAACTGGTAGCTCCGCGCTAATCTGTTCTGTATTTCCTTTGTTTGAAGCCCAGCTGATAGGTGCAGCAGTGTTGCGGTTCGCTGGCAGCCTGTGCAGACGGCAGCAGAATCGGACAGTGGGGAGGAACAGGGACCAGTCCTGGAGTCTGGAGAGGACTCAGACGAGGGTCCTGCATCCGATACAGAGATGGGGGCCAGGGCCATTTGGGAGTTATGTGCTGACTCCGGAGCCTCCAGGATCTGACAGCAGTGAGGCAGAGGAACAGGGGGAGCCTGCTCCCAGTGCACGCTTGCACAGAGCTGCCTGAAGGCAAGAACAGTTAAGACAAAAGGGGCAACTCGGGAGGAAGGCTTGGAGATGATTGCCCCTCCCATAAGGGATAAAGGACAGGCAAAGGTAGGAAAACCTTTGCAGGAAGCAACGTTGTTCACTCTGATCAGTTTGGACTCTGAAAGCTCCGTGTCTAATTTGTTCTCTGTTTGGTTTTGGAAAGACTAATTGGGACTTTAGTCGTTGGGAGCACTTCAAGTCATATAAAGGTGCGTTCTTATCAGACTTCTCCCAAAGAACTTTGGCCAATGTCCCTGGGACTAATTATAACCAGTTAAGATGCATTCTGGGCTGTGAATGATGATAATTCACAGCCATTGAACTAAAATAAAAGGGTTTTTGGATTTTATGTGTGTATGTTGGTGTCTCAGGAAGCCTTGGTCAGAACAAACCATCCTTCCAAACAGCTCCCATGTTTCCAGTGTTTTTCTCCCCACTTGGAACTGGAACCAGACGGATATTTCTTCTGACAGCCGTGAGCAGATATGGTAAACTACAAAAGGTTATGGCAGGTTCTGCCAGCTGTGGGTTCGAACTCTATCACCATTAGATGCATTGAAATTTTTGTATTGCTTTCTTTGACAAGGAGTTTTGGGGTGTCCTCCTCTCTTCATGGTTTCTATCACTTGGAATGGGGAGAGGGGCAAATCCATTTTTGCTTGCTCCGCTTGACCCCATGGCTGTGGGGGAGTTGCCTCAGTGTGCTGCCAGCCCCAAATCCAAAAAGAGGGCTTGGTGTCAACACAATCCTTCTCTTGTAGCATTAGTCAAGGAGGGAGCTGACTTGTGATTGACAGCTTCTGCACCTTTCCTCTAAGGTTGTCATACTGTTTTGGGTGTGGGTTTAACTCTCTTCTGAGAAAGCGCTAGAGTCAACGCCTGGTAAGGCATTATAAGAGTGGCTAAACCCTTCCTTCCTTCCTTCCTTCCTTCCTTCCTTCCTTCCTTCCTTCCTTCCTTCCTTCCTTCCTTCCTTCCTTCCTTCCTTCCTTCCTTCCCTCCCTCCTTTTTACCTCCCTCCCTCCCTCCCTCCCTCCTCTCCCTTCCCTCCCTCCCTCCCTCCCTCCCCCTTTTTTCCTTCTTCTTCCTCCCTCCTCCTTTTACCATTCCATTTCTACCATCTCTATCCTTCCTTCTCTCTCCCCCTTCCCTTCCCTGCCGTCCCTCCCTCCCTCCCTCCCTCCCTCCCTCCCTTTCCTTCCTTCCTCCCTTCCTTCTTCCTTTCTTCTTTCTTAAATATATAACCCGGGGTAATGAAAAATCAATACATAAACAATACAAAAAAATTACCAATTAAAATAATCAAATGGAAGTAAAAATTAAACCAAAAAAACCTATTCCATAAAAAACAAATGTAACTATTACAGCAGCCAGGAAATAAGATCAGCCATTGAGAGGCTTTTGTGAAATGTTTTATCTGGATTGTCCTCAGGGACTACTGTAGGTTTTATAACCTTTTATTGTCTTTATGTTTTGTTAGCTGCCCAGCCGTTGCATTAGTGACATAAGACAGCCATGTCAAGTAAACAAGCAATACACTGCAATCCAATGTTCTTCCTTTTTTTCCCCCAGCAGTCTCTGTGTTTTCCAACCCTACAGTGGACTTAGCAATGTCTGTAATAAAAATGAATGTTGTTTTCTTCTTTCAGACAATATCTGTTTGACAGCTGATGTTTGTTTTGAGCAATGGCACAAAAATATATCTAAATTTCTACAGCAAGGGTGGGGTGGGGGGGAAACCCACAAGTTATCCAAGTGAAAATAAGATTCTGACTAAGATGGATTTGTGCAAAGCCTCTCCAAAACACACCTTCTTCTCCCTTCCACTCGAATTGAAGATGTGAGTCTAAGAAGACCCTCATAGATTGCATATCAGTTCTGACTGAGGCACTCTAGTCCCATCCCCAGTACGGGTGGGATTCAGCCGGTTTGGACCGGTTCGCATGAATCGGATGTTAAATTTACATCTGGTTCGGCAAACCAATAGTTGAACTGGCTGGCTGGCCCCGCCCACCCCGCCCTGCCCCTCCCCTCCCAGGAGTCTTCACACAACCCATTTTGGATCCTGGGTAAGTGCGGGGTCTGCGCAGAAGCTCTTGAGGGGGAGTGAAAAATGAGCTTTCTGGAAGCCCAGAAATGGGCCCGTTTCCAGCTTCTGGAGGGCCTCCGGAGCCTGGGGGAGGCTGTTTTCGCCCTCCCAGAGGCCCGAGGGAAGCCTCCGGACCCTGGGGAAGGTGAAAAACAGCCCTCCTGGAAGTTCTGGTAGGCCACGCCCACGATGGCCACGCCCACCCAGCAACTGGACAGAGAACCGGTTGCGGGGAGTTTTGAATTCCCACCCCTGTCCATTCAGAACTAGAAATGGAAAATGTCCAGGATGTCAGAGATTCCCCTCCTCCACATTCTGACCCCCACATTATCCAAACACCAAGGACACCATTTTGATGACAGCACTTGGGAGAATAACGTAATCACAGAGTCGGAAGGGATTTTGGAAGTCTTCTAGTCCAACTGGATAATTGTTCTCCCTGTCGGGAATTTTCTCCTTAGTTCTAGATTGGTTTCTTTCCTGGATTTGTTTCCACCCATTGATTCTTATCTAGTGATCTCACCTATCGATGGAACATCTGCTGGGACCCCTGGATGAGACAACATGAAAAATTAGGCCACACATATTCAGAATTGTGTGCAGCATCGATCAGAAGAACGTATGGATCCCTTGGTGAGCCACGACTCGGAGGAGATTTCACTGATGTGCTGAATGAGAGACACATCGAAGCAGCAGAAGGTAGAACAGGAAGCCATGGATGGAAGCTTGTTAAAGGAAAAAACCAAGCTAGAACTAAGGAGAAATTTTCTGACATGAGAACAATTAACCGGTGGAACAGCTTGCCACCAGGAGTTGTGGTGGCTCCATCACTGGAGGCTTAAAAAAAAAAGACTGGACAGTTATTTGTCTGAAATGGAATAGGGTCTCGTATCTGAGCATGGGGTTGGACTAGAAGACCTCCAAGGTACCTCCCAACATGTTATTCCATTATTCTTCACCAAGCCCTGGTGTTCCCCTTTCTCCATCCAGCTGGTCCAGGTCCATGGAGATTCAGGGCATGGTTGGCCCAAAAGTGCTTTTCCCAAAAGGCAACTGGATATTTTTTTTTCCTGCTAAATTCTAACCAGTTGGAACTGAAGAAGCATCTTGGATGAGACGTGAAACATTTTCAGAGAAAAACAAGAAAGTCCAGTTGCTCTATGGGGAAGAAAGCTTTTGACGAAGCCTCCATAGATGCCATCCTTCGAACATCATCATCATCATTTCAACAATGATGGTGCATTTTAAAAGCTGCTTTTGCTTGGGTTTAAGAGAGTTTTCTCTTAAAAGAGAACATTCATTATATGCTACAGTTGCAGTTCCTCTGGGGAGATGCTGTTTCTGGAGGTGTGGAGATTGATAAATACATCCGATTTCTCTCCCGTCTCAAATTATTTATGCCTAATAAATAAAAATGAAAAGCAAGAAAAGCGTATGCTGACTATATGAAAAATAATCAGCACTTACATCAATCAAATCTGTTTTATGGTCATAGAGTCAACACCTCAACACCTTGGTTTCAGAGACTGCATCAGCCATCCGGTGAGGCTGAGAGGGCAAAATTTTTGATGGATCATTTCAATTTACAAGCACACTAAATGATGGAGGGTGAGAGAAATTAACGGAAGTTTACTTCTGCTAAAGGGATGATGGCTTTTTCAGAGAGCCATGTCTTTTAAAACTCCTGGACCCTTCTGATATTTTTGAGAGAATGTAGACACGTAGGTAGAAATATGTGGCTTTTGCGACTACGTAGTGAAGTTAAGGTGCCACTGAGAAATCAGGAGACGGTGTAATTCTAGCTCCACCCAGTGCTGGAATTCAGCTGGTTCGCACTGGTTCAGGCGAACTGGTTGTTAAATTACCCCTCCCCTACCAAAGTGGATCCTGGGTGCTGCGCTGCAATGGAGAAACGAGAAATGGAGTGGTCAGTGCGAGGAAAGGAGAAGGGTGCTTTCTTCTCCCTGCTCCTCCTCCTCCTCCCTTTGTGCCAGTTGCTCCATTTCCTGTTTCCCCTTTGCGGCGCAGCACCCAGGATCCACAATGATAGCGGGGGTGGCGGTGGTAATTTAACAAACAGTTTGCTCACGGTCAGGGTGGCCATTGCAAGAGGATCATCCCTCATGTGCAGTGGAGCTGGAGATGGGCCACACCTCCCACAACAGCCAGCCTGACCCTGGGTGAACCGGTTGTTAAATTATTTGAATCCCACCATTGGTTCCTCCTTAGGCATGAAAACCAGCTGGGTGACTTTGGGCCAATCACTAGGAGACTGTGAGTTCTACTCCCACCTTAGACATGAAAGGCAGCTGGGTGACTTTGGGCCAATCACCAGGAGATGGTGAGTTCTACCCCCACCTTAGACATGAAAACTGTCCAACCCATAAGTGATTAAATCACCACTAGAAATTGTGGGATTATGGTGGTGTACAAAACGACAAATGAAACAAATGGCATGGACTGGTTGGCATTCCTTGCTATTTTATTATGTCTGTGGAGCGGGGGAGGTCTGAGACCCAAAAGCATCAAGATGGGGCGAGCTCCCGTTCCTTGCCTCAGCCTAGCAGTTTGAAAGCATGCAAATGTAAACAGGTACTGACTTTGGCAGGAAGTTAACAGTGTTCCACGCGCTTTTGGCTTATATCTAGCCACATGACCATGGAAATTGTTTTTGGACAATGCTCAGCCAAGAAATGGTGGTGAGCACTGTCCCCTAGACTGGGTCATGATTGGACAAGGTGTTGTGGTTCACCGGCAGCCTCTGCAGACAGCAGCGGTTGGACAGTGGGGAAGAATGGGGACCAGTCAGGGAGTCTGAAGAGGACTCGGATGAGGGTTCTGCATCTGATGCAGAGATGGGGCCAGGACCATCTGGGAGTGGGGTGCTGCCTCTGGAGCCTTTGGAGTCTGGCAGCAGCAAGGAAGAGGAACAAGGGGAGCCTGTTCCCAGTGCGCATGTGCACAGAGCTGCTAGAAGGCAGGAGCAGCTGAGACAAAAGGGGTGATTCAGGAGTAAGGCTGGGAGGTGATTGCCCCTCCCATAAGGTATAAAGGAGAGGCCAAGGTGAAAAAACCTTGGCAGGAAGTGAAGTTGTTCACTCTGTTCAGATTAATCCTTGAAGCTCTGTGTGGACTTTGTATTTCGGTTGGTTTTTTTATAATTCATTCAGCACTTTAGTTGTTGGCAGCAATTCAAAGGAGAGAAAGGTGGGTGCTTATCTCGAGGGACTGTTTGGGACTCAGTAGAGGCTGGGAATGAACATAATTCCCAGCGTTGAAATAAAGCAAGAATTATTTTAACTAAGCGTGTGCTTAATTACGGTCTCAGGAAGCCTGGGTCAGAACAGAAGGGATTTTTTTTTACCTTTTTCCTTATTTTTATTATGTCCAACAGATTTCAAATGATCCAGCCATTCCAGCTCGCCTTAGACTTCTCTTTTGATGTTATCGGACAGAGATTGATGCGCCTGCCAAATCTGTGATGATTAATAATGTGGAGAATGGAGCATTCAGATGATTAAAAGCTACCTCCTGTCGCCACGGATGTTAACATCATAAAGTGAACACACGAGGCCCTTGGAAATGGCTCCAAAGGTTAAAATAAGCTGTGCCTCATTTTTGCACGGGGTTATTAAAACGGCAAAATTAAACAGGAAGATTGATGTCTCTCTCTCGCCAGCGTGATGGCAAATGGAAGAGGGATATACAAACACAAGAACACAGGCAGAACTCGCCTTGCGAGCCCAACTGAGCCCAACATTTAAGGTGCTAAGTGAGACAGTTCTTAAGTTAGGTTTGCCCCATTTCTCCACCTTTCTGGCCAGAGTTGTTAAGTGAATGACTCCAGCGGTTCAGTTAGGAACCCGGTTGTTAAGTTAATCCGCCTTCCCCATTGACTTTATCAGAAGGCTGCAAAACGGGATCATGTAACCCCCCCCAGGGATGCTGTGTTCTGACCCAAACCTCGTTTCCAAGCAAACAAACACCAAACAGAGATAAAAGCAAAACCTTTTTAATGCTTCTCTGTGAATTCCATTCGTTCACAGTGAAATGCTATTAAAAACTAATTGTCCCAGATAAAAATGAGCCTTACCAACGGGGTGCAAGGCTGCCAAGAACACGAGATAAAGTTGCCAAGAAATATTTCAAACAGAAAGAGTCTCCAAACACCAACCAAGAGATCCCGAACGTCCACAAGACTTGAGTGTAAAAACGTCTTTGCTTCCTGCAAAGAACTCTGGTTTCTCAGCTGGCTTTTATCCCTTAAGGGAGGGGCCATCACCTTGCAGCCTTACTCCCGAGTCACCTGTGCTGCTGCAGCTGTTCTTTCTTTCGAGCAGCCCTGCACGCACAAGCACTGGGCACAGGCTCCTCAGGGACCTCTTCCTCACTGCTGCCAGCCTCCACAATATCTGAAGGCAGCACCCCAATCTCCGATAGTCCTGGCCCCATCCCTGCATCACACACAGGCCCCTCATCCGAGTCCTCGCTCTCCGAGACCTCAGCCCTCCGCACCTGCTGCCGGTGAACCACAACACGCTGCAACCGTCACAAATATGAACTCGTTGCCAGGCATCTGAATCATGATGACGTGAACACGACGATGCTGCAATGGCCGTAAGGGTGAGAAATGGTCATAAATCCCTTTTTTTCAGTGCCGTTGTAACTTCGACTGGTCACTAAATGAACTGTTGTAAGTCAAGGACTCCCCGTGTACCCAGGAGTGGGAGAGAGATAGACAGGGGAGAGGGTTAAATAAAAGTTGCCTTTGCAAGCATTAACCTTAGGAGTATATTAAACTTTCTTTTGTTAACATTTTTCCATCCTAAATTGCTCTCTCTCTCTCTCTCTCTCTCTACCATTAGGTCCCCAGCCACAATCATAGCCTCTTGAGTAACATCAAGCTTTTAGAGAGAGCACTTTAATATCACATTTTAGTGCTCAAGACTTTTCTTTTTATTCCCTTTGGTGCTCGGCTGGTAGAGATCAGTAGCTCTTTACCCTCGTTTCATTACTGCCACTTCAGTTTTACTTTCATTACCGCCACTTTCAGTTTTACTGCCACGTCAGTTTCCATATTAGCGGGCGGGCTAATTGGCCTTGGCAACTCAGTTTGGGCTTAACCCCGCGAGGTTCATCGGCAGAGATTTCCCGGCGAGAAACTCTTTACTTGGATCTGCCAGGGGAGGTCTGGGAAAGCTCATCTCCGCTGCAATCATAACCGAGCATCTGTTTGCAAGGATGCGGTCTAAAATTTGCAGCACACCGAAAGAAAGCTTGGAGTTTTTGGAAGTCAGAACCCAGAATCAGAATAAACAGAGTTGGAAGGGACCTTGGAGGTCTTCTAGTCTAACCCACTGCTCAAGCAGGAAACCCTATACCATTTCAGACAAATGGTTATCCAGTCTCTTCTTAAATAAACACACCCCCAGGCTTGAAATTTTGGGCTTGGACAACCTTGAACTACGCCTCCTACAATTGGACTTAAGCGTAGTACACAAATTTATCTGCTACAACGTCCTACCAGTCAATGGCTACTTCAGCTTCAACCACAACAACACAAGAACACACAACAGATACAAACTCAATGTAAACCGCTCCAAACTCGATTGCAGGAAATACAACTTCAGCAACTGAGTGGTCAATGCCTGGAATTCACTACCTGACTCTATTGTTACATCCTCTAACCCCCCACCTCTCCTTTAACCTCAAACTAGCCACTATTGACCTCACCCCATTCCTAAGAGGTCTGTAAAGGACGTGCATAAGCGCACCATCGTGCCTCCCGTCCCTGTCCTATTGTCCCCATTTATTCGTACCTATTTCTTGTTTTCTTACTCATGTTTATACTTATACCTACTATCTTGTAAGCGATTGACAAATAAAATAAAATAAATAAAATAAATAAAATAAATAAAATAAATAAAATAAATAAAATAAATAAAATAAATAAAATAAATAAAATAAATAAAATAAATAAAATAAATAAAATAAATAAAATAAATGAATAAAAACATCCAGGAGATGTTTGGAGCAGCCACAACTTCTGGAAACAAGCAGTTCCACTGGTTGATTGTCATCCCCGTTAGAAAGTTTCTCCTTAATTCCAGGTTGCTCCTCTCCTTGATTAGTTACCATTCATTGTTTCTTGTTCTGCCCTTCAGGTGCTTTGGAAAATAATTTGACCCCCTCTTCTTCATGGCAGCCCCTCAAATATTGGAATATTGCTCTCCTGTCTCCCCCTCTAGTCCTTCTTTTCTCTAGATTAGCCAAACCCAAATCCTGCAACCATTCTTCATATGTTTTAGTTTCCAGGGCTTGAATCCTCTTATTTGCTTTTCTCTGCACTTTTTCCAAAGTCTCAACATCTTTTTTGTAACATGGTGACCAAAACTGGGTACTGTACTCCAGGTGTGGCCTTACTAAGGTTTCATAAAGCGGTACTAATGCTTCACATGATCTTGATTCTATGCCTTTGTTTATACAACCCCCAGGATTGTATTAGCTTTTTTGGCAGCTGCTGCACACAGCTGGCTCATATTCAAATAATCATCCACTAGGACACCAAGGTCCCTCTCACAGTGGCTGCTTTTGAGCCAGGCCTCACCTAATCTGTACTTATGCCCAGGGGTGGGCTTCTAACTAAGACTCTGCGGGGCTCGGAGCGCTCCCAGTAACCTCAGAAAGACAAGCAGCAAGGGAAAGCTCTTAGTAGGTTTAATTGAACTTCTGGGCGTTCAGCCAAGAGCATTTCACACCTGGTAAAAGTGTGGCAAGCTAGATAAACAATCCACTCAGCGATTGTGAGGGAGACCCATGGAGAAAATCAGATAGCATAGCCACGAGCCTCCCAGGGGATTAATTCCCAAATAATAAGAATCCCGTAACTCACCAGAAACTCCACTAAGACGCCAAGATCCCTCTCACAGTCACTGCTATTAAGCCTGGTTTCAACCAGTCTTTTATTTAAGTATTAAATTAAATGCACGAAATAATAAACAACTTTTTGGTATATTATCTTTTTTTTAGGTAATTAGGGCAAAGAAGTGACGTTGAGTTGGCCACGCCCACCCAGTCACATGGCCACCCAGCCATGCCCACCCAGTCACATGACCTTCCCATCACATGACCACCTGGCCATGCCCACCCAGCCAGTCATTAGGGCAGAGAGCCCCTTGTTTTCAGTGCCACTGTAACTTTGAATGGTCACTAAATGAACTGTTTTAAGTCGAGGATTACCTGTATTAAAGTAGCAAGGAACTTAAGCACAACTATCCCCTTCAGAAGTCATGAATGCTCCAACATTGGAGGTTTTCAAGAAGAGACTGGACAGCCACTGGTCTGAAATGGTAGAGGGTCTCCTGCTGGAGCGGAGGGTTGGACTAGAAGACCTCCAAGGTCCCTTCCAAGTCTGTAATTCAATTCCATTCCATTCCATTCCATTCTCTCCTCTCTCTCCTCTCCTCTCCTCTCCTCTCCTCTCCTCTCCTCTCCTCTCCTCTCCTCTCCTCTCCTCTCCTCTCCTCTCCTCTCCTCTATTTTCTCTTCTGTTCAGTTCAGTTCTATTCTATTCTAATTCTCTCCTCTCCTCTCTTCTCCTCTCCTCTTTTATTCTATTCTATTTCATTCTATTCTCTCCTATTCTCTTCTCTTTTCTATATTTTCTCTTCTCTTCTCTTCTCTTCTCTTCTCTTCTCTTCTCTTCTCTTCTCTTCTCTTCTCTATTCTACTCTACTCTACTCTACTCTACTCTACTCTACTCTACTCTACTCTACTCTACTCTACTCTACTCTATTCTATTCTATTCTATTCTATTCTATTCTATTCTATTCTATTCTACTCTTATTCTCTTCTCTTCCATTCTATTATCTCCTCTTCTCTCCTCTTCTCTTCTATATGTGTGTGTGTGTGTATGTGTGTGTGTTTAGTTGTTTTCATATTCCGCTCTACCTCTCTCCAACCAGTTCAAAAATGGTCAGGTTCATATGATGGGCTATTTCAAGGTTAACCTAACACAATTTATTCTGGCAAACATTTTTCTGAATCGACGCGCTTCACTGAACCGTCATCTCCACATTTGGCTGGGGTAGGCAACAATGGCTCACTTCTCTCCATTGCTCAGATGTCGTGCAAATACCACGAGCAGAGATAGCAAACAGCTGGGCTCTCTCCACATGGTCACTGATGGAGAATAGAACCATGTTGACTGGCCATGACCCAGCATACCCAACCGTAGACTTAAGGTCTGGCTGGGTTAAAGAAAACACACATTGGCATTGGGGGAAAAACTCCCCTTGTGTCTAGTTGTTCTGGTGTGCAGTGCTCTATAGTGTCATTTTGAGGGAGGGAGTTGAAACAGTTTATGTCTGGGATGTGAGGGGTCTGTAGATATTTTCACAGCCCCCTTTTTGACTCCTGCAGGATGCAGGTCCTCCATGGAAGGCAGGTTGGTAGTAATTGCTTTTTTCCACAGTCCTAATTACTCTCTGGAGTCTGTGTCTGTCCTGTTGGGTTGCAGAACCAAACCGGACAGTGATAGAGGTGCAGATGACAGACTCAATAATTCCTCTGTAGAACTGGATCAGCAGCTCCTTGGGCAGTTTGAGCTTCCTGAGTTGGCGCAGAAAGAACCTTCTTTGTGGTGCTTTTTTGATGTCAGGTGTCCATTTTAGGTCTTGAGATATGATAAAACCTAGAAATTGAAGGCCTCTATGGTTGATTCTGTTGATGGAAGAACATAGAAGAATCGAGTTGGAAGAGACCTCGGAAGAATCCGGGGGGGGGGCTTTTTCCCTCTCAGGAAGCTTCCCTGGGGTCCAGGAAGGTCAAAAATGGAGTGGAGCGGGGGGTGCTGTGCCCCCTCCATTTTTGCCTTCGGGGAAGCCTCCTGGGTAAAGCAGTAAGACAGCGAGGGGGATCCTGG
This sequence comes from Notechis scutatus, assembly GCF_049901735.1. Lineage (NCBI taxonomy): Eukaryota > Metazoa > Chordata > Lepidosauria > Squamata > Elapidae > Notechis > Notechis scutatus. Next base: position 2,958,226 of record NC_142012.1, read on the forward strand.
AACAGCTGATCATTGGAACAGCTGATCGTTGGGAGAGGGGAAAAAAAGAAATACCTTAAGGAGTGACTAGGTGGGGAAGAACGCAGTCAGCGATGTCAGGTATGTGCATGATGTTGTGCATGCATGATAAGAACTGACTGGGAGGAGCGGGGCCAGCCAGGGGCAGATTTGCCGGTTCTCCAAACTGCGCAGAATCATAACAACCAGTTCTATAGAACCAGTCTGAACCAGTAGAAACCCACCCCTGTTCTAGACCCATCTTAGGCATGAACGGTAGCTTGGCAACTTTGGGCCAACCACCAGGAGATGGTGAGTTCTAGTTCCACCTTAGGCATGAAAGCTGGCTGGGCAAATTTAGACCAATCATCAGGAAGCTGTGAGTTCTAGTCCTGCATTAAGGCATGAAAGGTAGCTGGGTGGCTTTGGGTCAGTCATCAGGAGCTGGTGCAGGGGTGGGTTTCTACCGGTTCTGTCCACCTCTGTAGAACCGGTAGCTCTGAAGAGCAGCAGACATAGAACCGGTTCTATGTCTGCTGATGTTTTTGCCCACCTGCCCACCCGGGCTGTTACCTGACCTTTATTTCCTGATTTTTCAACTTCAGCTGCTGAACGAGGCACAGCTGCAGTTAAAAAAGCAGGAAAAGAGGGGTGTTTCAAAGGCTGCTTCTCTGCACACAGCATGCTGATGATGATTTGCGAGCGCAACGTGCAGGGAAGCTCGTAAATCCCGAACCGGTAGTTACCCCTGTCAGATCCCACCCCTGACCTGCTGAGTTCTAGTTCAGTTTAATGCATGAAAGCTGGCTGGGTGAATTTGGGCCAATCAGGAGGAAGCTGTGAGTTCAGGGAGCCAATCACCAGGAAGCATTAGGCCTGAAAGGTAGCTGGGTGGCTTAGGCCAATCACCAGGAGACTATGAGTTCTAGTCCCACCTTAGCCATGAAAGCTGGTTGGGTGAATTTGAGTTGATCACCAGGAAGCTGTGAGTTCTAGTCCTGCCTTAGGCATGAAAGCCAGCTGGGTTACCTTGGACCAGCCACTTGCTCTCAACCTGGGAAGAAGGCAATGGGAAACTCCTTAAAAAACCTTGCCAAACAAACTGCAGGAACCTGTCCAGACAGTCTCCAAGAATTGGACAAGATAAAACTTAATTAAAAACAAACAAAACTTGAGCAGTAGGCTTCAAAAAAGAAGAAAACACAAGCCTCCCTAGAATTCCAGACTCCTAATGGTGAGAGGTGTGGGAAGATACAGCTTCAAATAATTTTGAAATTCCTTTGGGACGAGAACTTGGAAGAGAACCTCTGACCAGTTCTGATTCTTCATGGGTAGAGTTGGGTCAAAATCTATTTTCATTTGCCCATAATAAACAATTGTTCCCAACGCAGCTGTTTCATGAAATTATCAGCAAATGACACACCATATTAATAATTATTTGGGCTATTTTCTCTCTAGCAGTTCGTTATGCAAAGAACAAAAATAAATGTTCGCACAAGCAGCCTTGATTATGCTGACGTTTTAATCGTTTCAAATGTTCATCCTGCCTTGATCCAGCTGGTTTGAGCTTCTGCAAAGTAGGATCTGTCTCCCACTACTTCCTTGCAAAACCCAGCTACTATAAGAGCTGTTGGGTTCAAATAAAGTAGGTGAAAGACAGCAGAAGACAAACTTAAATAAAGGTTCTACGCATCGGAAATTGCCTTAGAACATGGAATAATAATAGGGTTGGAAGGGACCTGGGAGGTCTTCTAGTCCAACTCAAGCAGGATATCCTATACCATTCCAGGCAAATGGCCATCCAGTCTCTTCTTGAAAGCCTCCAGGGATGTAGCATCCACAACTTCTGGAGGGAAGTCATTCCAATGATTAATTGTTCTGACTGTCAGGAAATGCCTCCTTATTTCCAGGTTGGTTCTCTCTTCTTTTTCAAAATTATTATTTTTGCATACAATAAATCCATCCCATTTCAATCGTGTATCATTAGGTACATATTTCATGTGCTTACAATGAATAATAACTCTTCTTATCAATATAACAATATAAAAATAATCACATTCCCATATAGGTAATATAAGTAATATCCATATATCTCTTTCACAGGCTTCTCTTATTGCTTTATAACTACATCTAATCCATTTTAATTTGGTTTATTTTCTAACCATTGATAAAACAAATCCCGTGCCATGTAATATTCAGATTCTTATTTTTCTTTAATTTCTAATGTTAATCTATTCATCTCTGCACATTCAAATATTTTTTCAATTACTTTTCCCTCTACTGGAATTTTATGACTTTTCCAATTCTGAGCAAATACCATCCTAGCTGCTGTTAAGACATGGATAATTCAGTATGTTTTTTTTCTTTACTGTAACCTTCAGGTACCATTCCTAATACAAATATTTCAGGTTTCAAATCTATATGTTGTTTAATCGTTTTCTCCAACCATGTGTGTATTTTTGTCCCTTATCTTTTTGCTTCTATACAAGTCCACCACATATGGTAATATGTTCCGGGTGTTTGATGACCCTTCCAGCATTTAGTTGATTTATCTTTGAACATTTTCACTAGCTTTGCTAAGTGCCACCTATAAAACATCTTATACAAGTTTTCTTTTTGTGCTGTCGATATTGTTAATTTATAATTCCTATTCCATAGCTTCTGCCATTTATCTAATTCTATAGCATATCCCCCCAAAATTGCCCATGGATCTCTCTTTAATGATCTTCCCTTGTCTTGCCTTCTGGTGTTTTGGAGAATAGATTGACCCATTCTTCTCTGGAATAGCCCCACAAATATTAGAAGACTGCTATCAGGTCACTCCTAGTCCTTCTCTTTTGAACAGAACACAGAATAGGAGAGTTGGAAGGGTCCTTGAAGGTCTTCTAGTCTGACCCATTGCTCAAGCAGGAGACCCTAAAACATTCTGGACCAACGGCTATCCAATCTCTTCTGGGAAACCTCCAGTGATGGAGCACCCACAACTTCTGGTGGCAAGTCATTCCACTGGCTAATTATTGTCACTGTCAGACAAGTTCTCCTACGTTCTAGGTTGGATCTTTCTTTAATGATCTTCAAACTGTTATTTCTTTGTCCTGCTCTCAAGTGCTTTGGGGAATAAGGTGACCCCCTCCTCTGAATCTCTTAATAATTCATAATAAGAAATCTCCAAGTTTGTTTCAGTAAGGCCTTAATGATGCTCAGCATAGTGAATTGAGGGCAGGACAAGAAGCAATAAGGATGGAAACTCATCAAGGAGAGAAGCACCTTGGAACTAAGGAGGAATTTCCAGACAGGGAGAACAATTAATCAGGGGAACAAATTGCCACCAGAAGTTGTGAATGCTCCGACACTGGAAGTTTTAAAAAAGAGATTGGGTAACCATTTGTCTGAAATGCTATAGGGTTTCCTTTCCTGCCTAAGCAGGGGGTTGGACTAGAAGACCTCCAAAGTCCCTTCCAACTCTGATATTCTATTCTATTCTATTCTATTCTATTCTATTCTATTCTATTCTATTCTACTCTCTATTCCATTCCATTCCATATTCTCTTCTCTTTTCTCTTCTCTTCTCTTCTCTTCTCTTCTCTTCTCTTCTCTTCTCTTCTCTTCCATATTCTATTCTATTCTATTCTATTCTATTCTATTCTATTCTCTGTTCCATTCCATTCCATATTCTCTTCTCTTCTCTTCTCTTCTCTTCTCTTCTCTTCCATATTCTATTCTATTCTCTATTCCATTCCATTCCCTCTTCTCTTCTCTTCTCTTCTCTTCTCTTCTCTTCTCTTCTCTTCTCTTCTCTTCTCTTCTCTTCCATATTCTATTCTATTCTCTGTTCCATTCCATTCCCTCTTCTCTTTTCTTCTCTTCTCTTCTCTTCCATATTCTATTCTATTCTCTGTTCCATTCCATTCCATCTTCTCTTCTCTTCTCTTCTCTTCTCTTCTCTTCTCTTCTCTTCTCTTCTCTTCCATATTCTATTCTATTCTATTCTATTCTATTCTATTCTATTCTATTCTATTCTATTCTATTCTATTCTATTCTCTGTTCCATTCCATTCCATATTCTCCTCTCTTCTCTTCTCTTCTCTTCTCTTCTCTTCTCTTCTCTTCTCTTTTCTTCTCTTCCATATTCTATTCTATTCTAATTCTATTCTATTCTATTCTATTCTATTCTATTCTATTCTATTCTATTCTATTCTATTCTATTCTATTCTATTCCATATTCTATTCTATTCTCTATTCCATTCCATTCCATATTCTCTCCTCTTCTCTTCTCTTCTCTTCTCTTCTCTTCTCTTCTCTTCTCTTCTCTTCTCTTCTCTTCTCTTCTATTCTATTCTATTCTATTCTATTCTATTCCATTCCATATTCTCTTCTCTTCTCTTCTCTTCTCTTCTCTTCTCTTCTCTTCTCTTCTCTCTCTTCTCTCTTCTCTTCTCTTCCATATTCTATTCTATTCTCTATTCCATTCCATTCCCTCTTCTCTTCTCTTCTCTTCTCTTCTCTTCTCTTCTCTTCTCTTCTATTCTATTCTATTCTATTCTATTCTATTCTATTCTCTGTTCCATTCCATTCCCTCTTCTCCTCTCTTCTCTTCTCTTCTCTTCTCTTCTCTTCTCTTCTCTTCTCTTCCATATTCTATTCTATTCTCTATTCCATTCCATTCCCTCTTCTCTTCTCTTCTCTTCTCTTCTCTTCTCTTCTCTTCTCTTCTCTTCTCTTCTCTTCTCTTCTCTTCTCTTCCATATTCTATTCTATTCTCTGTTCCATTCCATTCCCTCTTCTCCTCTCTTCTCTTCTCTTCTCTTCCATATTCTATTCTATTCTCTGTTCCATTCCATTCCATCTTCTCTTCTCTTCTCTTCTCTTCTCTTCTCTTCTCTTCTCTTCTCTTCTCTTCTCTTCTCTTCTCTTCTCTTCTCTTCTCTTCCGTTCTGTTCCATTCCATTCCATTCCATTCCATTCTACTATATTCTATTCCTATATTATCCTATCTTCTATTCTATTCTATTCTATTCTATTCTATTCTATTCTACTCTCTATTCCATTCCATTCCATTCCATATTCTCTTCTCTTCTCTTCTCTTCTCTTCTCTTCTCTTCTCTTCTCTTCCATATTCTATTCTATTCTATTCTATTCTATTCTATTCTATTCTCTGTTCCATTCCATTCCATATTCTCTTCTCTTCTCTTCTCTTCTCTTCTCTTCTCTTCCATATTCTATTCTATTCTCTATTCCATTCCATTCCCTCTTCTCTTCTCTTCTCTTCTCTTCTCTTCTCTTCTCTTCTCTTCTCTTCTCTTCTCTTCTCTTCTCTTCCATATTCTATTCTATTCTCTGTTCCATTCCATTCCTCTCTCTCTTTTCTTCTCTTCTCTTCTCTTCCATATTCTATTCTATTCTCTGTTCCATTCCATTCCATCTTCTTCTCTTCTCTTCTCTTCTCTTCTCTTCTCTTCTCTTCTCTTCTCTTCCATATTCTATTCTATTCTATTCTATTCTATTCTATTCTATTCTATTCTATTCTATTCTATTCTATTCTATTCTCTGTTCCATTCCATTCCATATTCTCCTCTCTTCTCTTCTCTTCTCTTCTCTTCTCTTCTCTTCTCTTCTCTTCTTCTTCTCTTCCATATTCTATTCTATTCTAATTCTATTCTATTCTATTCTATTCTATTCTATTCTATTCTATTCTATTCTATTCTATTCTATTCCATATTCTATTCTATTCTCTATTCCATTCCATTCCATATTCTCTCCTCTTCTCTTCTCTTCTCTTCTCTTCTCTTCTCTTCTCTTCTCTTCTCTTCTATTCTATTCTATTCTATTCTATTCTATTCTATTCCATTCCATATTCTCTTCTCTTCTCTTCTCTTCTCTTCTCTTCTCTTCTCTTCTCTTCTCTTCTCTCTCTCTTCTCTTCTCTTCTCTTCCATATTCTATTCTATTCTCTATTCCATTCCATTCCCTCTTCTCTTCTCTTCTCTTCTCTTCTCTTCTCTTCTCTTCTCTTCTCTTCTATTCTATTCTATTCTATTCTATTCTATTCTCTGTTCCATTCCATTCCCTCTTCTCCTCTCTTCTCTTCTCTTCTCTTCTCTTCTCTTCTCTTCTCTTCCATATTCTATTCTATTCTCTATTCCATTCCATTCCTTCTCTTCTCTTCTCTCTCTTCTCTTCTCTTCTCTTCTCTTCTCTTCTCTCTCTTCTCTTCTCTTCTCTTCTCTTCCATATTCTATTCTATTCTCTGTTCCATTCCATTCCCTCTTCTCCTCTCTTCTCTTCTCTTCTCTTCCATATTCTATTCTATTCTCTGTTCCATTCCATTCCATCTTCTCTTCTCTTCTCTTCTCTTCTCTTCTCTTCTCTTCTCTTCTCTTCTCTTCTCTTCTCTTCTCTTCTCTTCCATATTCTATTCTATTCTCTATTCCATTCCATTCCCTCTTCTCTTCTCTTCTCTTCTCTTCTCTTCTCTTCTCTTCTCTTCTATTCTATTCTATTCTATTCTATTCTATTCTCCTTTGCGAAACATTGAAGGTCAAAAAAACCCCAACAACCTCTAACTCTTTTTCTATGCCGTTATTTCTCTTTACACCAGACTTTGATAGGTACTTCTAATCTGCCTTTTAAAACAAGGCTGTTTTTCCCCCACCTCATTCCTCCCACCTAATCATGCACTGGACTTATTAAAAATCAGCTCACAAGCTAGAGGAAAGTGATAAAAGGTCTGAAATGAAAAGCTTTAATTAAGTGGTCGTGGACAAAAGCTTGAAGTTTGCCCAAAAAGAGATGAGCTGTTTGTAGGGGGGAATTTACACCCAGAGGCGTTCAATTTTTTTTGAGAGGGGATACAGAAATCTAGCTGGACACTAGATGGCAGCAAAGATATGGGCTTTGTGCGTTCTCTGTCACCATCTAATGGCGAGCTGGATTTTTGCAACTCATCTACAGGCAGTCTTTGACTTCGGACCACAATTGCGTCCCAAATTCCTGGGGCTAAGTGAGAAGAGTTGTTAAGTGAGTTTTGTTCCATCTTACGGTCTTCTTTGCCACAGCTCTTCAGTGAATTGTCCTGGTTGTTAAGCTAGCAATACGGTTGTTAAAGGAATCCAACTTCCTCATGGACAGAAGGTCACACATATGATCACAGGACCCCAGACCAGTGTGGAAGTTCTGGCAGGCCACGCCCACCATGGCCACGCCCACCCAGCAACTGGGCAGCAAACTGGATGCTGGGATTTTTGAGTCCTACCCCTGACACATTCACGTATCTGAAGTAGTATATAGGTTCCCCCGCTTGAGCAAGAGGGGCTAGACTAGAAGACCTCCAAGGTCCCTTCCAACCCATTCATTCTATTCTAATCCCCCAGTTGGTGCAGCAGGATTGCTCCAAGTTATAATGGAAGGAATGGCTATATCTCCTCGGTTGACCGAGATCGCCAACGCCTTCTGAATGCAGATTAGACATTTCTCATAGCTCTTATCTCAATGCACATTTTTTTTTAATATCCTGTCCAATTAACACCCGCAGAGTTTCAGATTGATGCCCGCCCCAATAACGCCATTCACTTCAGGATGGTACGCCATCCCGAAGGCGTACCATCTCAACCATTGTTGTTCTTTCAAGCACCGAGACTTTCAAAGCCACATATTTGATTATTTTTGGGATGACCTCCTTTTCCCTTGGTCTCTCCACTACTCCGCGTTTTCGATTCACATAACAAAACTTCAAATGTATTCACGATTGTTTCGTCGTTTCGTGGACTCTCTAGTTCTGGACTGTCCTACGGTGTCATGCCCCTGTCGGAGTCTGAATCTGTGGGGGAAGACGAGTTGGAACTGGAGCCGATAGAGGTCAAGAGGGTGGCTTCCTTAGCTTGGGAGGAAAATGGGGAGGAGCGGGCCCAGTCAGGCCAGGGCCTTTCAGGATTGGGGCGGCTGGTAGGCAGGGAAGAAGGGGGTTAAGGATGACCAAGGGAGGCTAAGCAGTGAACATGAGAGACGGAGCTCAGGTGAGGAGCAAGGACCGCCCCCTCCTGATCCTCGAGCATGGAGAGTGGAGAGAAGGCAAGAACAGCGCAGACTGACCTGACTACTCGGGAGGAGAGTGCCCCACCCCTCTTTACAAGGCACAGTCCCTGGGGACTGAGACTTAAAGAGATGTTGTGGGGAGGGGCCTTTGTAGGGAACAAACACAGAATTCCTGGAGTGTTGAATGCCGACGTTTGAATTTTCCTGGATTCCTTGCATTCTTTCTGAATTTCTGGATCACTTACCTGGCTCCGCTGCTTCCTGAACGCCTCGACTTGCTTCAACTGGATTTCTTGCTTTGCAGCCATTGCGCTCACAGCATTGGGCTGGACTCCTTGCATCCAGGGGCTGCTGGAGGGGTGTGTGTCTGGGTGTGTCCTCACTTTGCTCTGGGACTGGCCACAAATGTGGGAGCCTTTGGGCAAATTTGGCGCAATAAAGGGGCAGTTTGAACTGCCAGCTGCCTGTGTTACCTGTGATGACCCGAATGGGCGTGGCACAAAAGCAACAAGGTCACAAAAGTAGGTAAAGTCCCTTGAATTCCTCCAACTTGGCCCCCAATGTCCAGTTATCATCGGCTGGAGAAAAAAACTCTCCCAAGAACAGTTTTTAAAGGGAAGAAATTCAGTCTGAACCCAAAGTACATATAGATTATAAATAAAAACCAAAACAAACCACAGCTGCAGCAATTAACGAGATAGGGCAGGATAAGGAATTGCAGGCTTCAAAAGATAACAAAACACACACAGTAGGGAGGACTCCAGAACCCAGATAATATTTTATATTTGTTTGCCTCAACAAACAAATATAATTTATGCTTTGCTTCCAGCAAGGTGCTGTGCACGAATGCCCCTTTTAAACACTGTGTTCCCAGCTTCAGCTAATGAAGGGAATCAGGGCCCTTTCCTCCCCCATAAGCCATGCAACCTGCATTGCTCCCTTCTCCATTCCTCCCTGTGTTCCCTAGGATGAAGAGGGGGTGGGCCTGGGTCTTCCTCTGAATGCCCAGCTTCCCTAGTTCCTTCCACGGCCCACGGAGCCACACTCCCACTCCCTGTCAGTTGCTCGGCCTCGCCCTGCGAATCAGATTCCAACAGGGGCATGACATTGCCTCTGTGCAAGGCCCCAGGTCATCACATCCAGGTAATCCTTGACTTAACAGCCATTCATTTAGTGACCGTTCAAAGTGATAAGGGCACTGAAAAAATGACCGTTTCTCACACTTATGACCATTGCTACATCCCCGTGGTCACGTAATCAAAATTCAGACACTTGGTAACTGATTCATATTTATGACAGTCACGTGAACATCCTGTTTCTGACAAGCTGATATAGTAGCAAAGATATAGACTTTGTGCATTCCTTCCTTCCGTCCTTCCGTCCTTCCTTTTAGGACAGTTGCAGTGTCCCAGCAGGGGTCATGGGATCTCCTGTTGTGACCTTCTGATGAGCAAAGCCAATGGGGAGGCCAGATTCACTTAATGACCTGAAGAAAGGCTGTGATTCTCTGAACAAGTGTGGCCAGGAAGGCCATAAAAGGGAGCCAACCTCACTTAATCACTGTCTCACTTAGCAACATAAATTTTGCACTCAGTTGCGGTCCTAATTCGAGGACTACCTGTATGTGAGTTGCAAAAATCCAGGCCATCATTAGATGGCAAAGGAGAATGCACAAAGCCTTCGCATTCTTTGATACCATCTATGCCAACTTGTCAGATCGTTGCAAAATGGGAACACATGACTCCGGGACCCTGCGGCCTTCATAAATATGAGCCAGTTGCCAAGCCTCTGAATTGGGATAATGGGAACGTGGGGATGCTGCAACAGTCGTAAGTGTGAAAAATAGTTAAAAGTCACTTTTTTTTTCAGTTGTTTGTTGTGGCCGGCCGGCGGCTGACGGAGCTGGCAGCAGAGTCAGACAGTAGTGAGGAGTTGGGGAGGAACCCGGGCCGGGTCTGAAGGCTGAGGAAGATCCAGACAAGGGCTCTGCATCGGAGGCAGGGATGGGGCCGGGGCAGGCTAGCAGTCATCAGCTGCCTTTGGGCTCAGACAGCAGTGAGGCGGGGGAGCTTCTGGAACCGGTTCCCAGCCTGCGCATGCACACGGCTACCAGAAGTCAAGAACCATTGAGAAAGCAGGGTCAACTCAGGAGTAAGGCCGCACCTCGGAGATGATTGACCCCTCCCATAGGACGTAAAAGAGGAGCAAACGGGATGTCACCTTTTGCAGGAAGCAATTATTTCGTCTGGTCGATTCAAGCTTTGAAAAGTCCTGTTTGACACTGTGTTGAGTTTGCCCTCGCCTTGCATCTGGCAATGAGTTCTCTGGCTGCATCCCAAGCGCCATAAGGTGGGTGTTTGTCAACATTCCCCCGAAAGACTGTTTGCAAAGCCTTGAGGCTGGGAATGGACGTAATTCACAGCTGTCAAAATAAAAGAGGTTTTGCCGGGACTTAAGATTGTGTTTTCTGCTATCTAAGGAAGCCTCGGTCAGAACAGTTGTAACTTTGAATGGCCACTAAATGAACTGTCGAGGATTGCCTGTACTTGGTTTATGACAACAAAGAATGCATCACACACACACACACACACACACACACACACACACACACAGAGGGCAGGAGGTTCCAGGCTTCATTTGTAGCATCTGTGGAAAGTACTGTGGTAGCAGCAGCTGTGCAAGAGTTGAAGAAAAAAAAAACCAGGAAAATGAAATTTTAGATCTCCTCCACAGAAGTGTGATTTTTTTTCAATCTTGGGAAGTAAACTTTTCCCTTTATTTTGATTTGGACATATTCCATGTGGAGGACTGTACTGTATCTAATTCTGGACACCACGTTTCCAGAACAATTCAGAAATAAAAACGTGAAGAAGTTTATAAAAAAAAAAGGCAAGAAGGATAATCGGGAGATTCAACATCAAGTGTTATGGAGAGATATATTAGGAATTGGGGAGGCTTATCAACAAAAGGGAAGGGAAGAAAAGAGAAAGGAAGGGAAGGGAAGGAAGAAAAGAGAACAGGAGGAGAAGAGAGGAAGGAAAGAAAAGATAAAGGAAAGGGGAAGGAAAGAGAAAGGAAGGAAGGGAAGGAAAGAAAAGAGAAAGGAAGGAAAGAAAGGAAGAAAAGAGAACAGGGGAAGAAAGAGAGGAAGGAAAGAAAAGATAAAGGAAAGGAAGGAAAGAGAAAGGAAGGGAAGGAAGGAAAGAAAAGAGAAAGGAAGGAAAGAAAAGGAAGAAAAGAGAACAGGGGAGAAGAGAGGAAGGAAAGAAAAGATAAAGGAAAGGAAGGAAAGAGAAAGGAAGGAAGGGAAGGATGAAAAGAGAAAAGGAGAAGAGGAGAGGAAGGAAAGAAAAGAGAAAGGAAAGGAAGGAAAGAGAAAGGGAGGAAATAAAAGAAAGAAAGGAAAGGAAAAAGAAAGGAAGGAAAGGATGAAAAAGAGAAAAGGGAGAAGAGGAAGGAAAGAAAAGAGAAAGGAAAGGAAGAAAAGAGAAAGAGGGGAAAGGAAGGAAAGAAAAGTGAAAGGAAGAAAAGTAAAGGAAGAAAGAGAAAAGGAGGAGAGAAAAGGAGAAAAAGGAAAGAAAAGAGAAAGGAAGGTAAGAGAGGAAAGAGGAAAGAAGGAAAGGAAAGGAAAGGAAAGATAAGACAAGACTAGGTGAGGAATCTGATGGCAATTGTCAAATTCCTGGTGCACACAATGATTGAGACTAGCTCTCTCTCATTCCAGAGCACCAGATCCAGATAAATGCATGGACTACAGATAGTCCTTGACTTACAACGATTCATTTAATGACCAAGTTACAATGGCACTGAAAAAATGTGACTTATGACCGTTTTTCACCCTTACGCCCATTGCAGCATCCCCGTAGTTAGGTAATTATGCTTGGCCACTGGCTCACATTTATGATATCCCTGGGGAATCCAGATTCACTTAACAACCATGTCGCTGATTTAACTACTCCAGCGATTCACTTAATGACCATGGTGAGAAAGCTCGTAAACAGGGGCAAAACTCACTTCACAGACATTCCCCACTTAGCAATGGAAAATTTTCAGGCTCAATGGTGGCCATAAGTCGAGGACTCCCCATATGGAAGGGAATTTTTAGGTTATTTTATAGACCTGAGATGAATAGGGACAAATATAACCCAGGTTCAACGACAGATGGGCCTCAAGTTGGCGGCGTGAGTTGTGTTGTAGGCATCAACTGTCATGCCCCTATTGGACTCTGATTCAGAGGGGGAGGCCGGGGAGGGCAAAGTCCAGCCGGGCAGAGCAGGGGAGAGGTAGAACAAGGGAGAGAGGAGGAAGATCCAGGCCCACCCCCTTTTCATCCTAGGGCATGCAGGGAAGAATGGAGAAGGGAGCAACGTGGGTGGCATGGCTTATGGGGGAGGAAAGGGCCCTGATTCCCTTCATTAGCTGCAGCTGGGAACACAGGGTTTAAAAAGGGAAGCTGCGCACAGCAAACTGCTGGGAGCAAATCATGACTTATCTGGTATCATCGAGGCTTATCTGTGTTCCTGGCGTCTTCCCAACTGGGCGTGTTTTGCTGGCCTTTGAAGTCTGCAATTCCTCCTCCTGCCCTGTCGAGTTAATTACTGCAGCCTGGTTTGTGTGGATTTTTACAGTTTGTATGTACTTTGTTTTCGGACTGAATTTCCTCCACTTAAAGGCTGTTCCTGAGAGAGTTTTTTCTCCAGCTGAAGGTAACCTGGACACTGGGGGCAAAGTTGGAGGTACTAAAGGGACTCTTCTTGCTTATGTGACTGTGTTGCCTTTGTGCCCCACGCCCCTTTGGGTCATCACATCAACCCTCCTGGCTGAGATAGTTTTGCTCACAGTTTTTGGAGAGATAAGCCAAGATCCTTCCATTAAATGAAAAGCCTTCCGGAAATGTAACTGTTCTCTGTCACAATATCTCCTGTCTTTCTCTCTTATCAGTCGCTGAGACACTCGTTCCAAAGGGCTACTAAAACTCCCTTTTTTTCCCAACCCCATCCTGATATATCTATCTTGCCCACCAAAATACAAACATTTTGGGGTTCAGTTTGGTCTAGTGTCATCATCATCATCATCAACAACAACTATTGACCCCATAATCTCTTGTGGAGTGGAGTCTGGGCAACTGAATGCAGCTGGCAGAGTGTTTACTGGCCGGATGCCTTTCTTGTTGCCAGGGCGGAGTTTTATTCAGCAGAGATATTCTCAGTGTGCCCAGAGAGAGAAATAGCTGCCTCTATCTAGGATTGAACTCCTAGCCTCCTGATTGTGAGGCGAGAGCTTCCATCTCTTGGCCACCACTGCACCATTCATAAACTTGAAACATGATTATGTGATTTTTATAATTAACATTGTTAGTTCTATTTTATACGTGACCCAGGCAAGCCAAAAGGTTGGACGCTTTTGGTCTAGTACAGGGGTGTCCAACCTTGGCAACTTTAAAGACTTGTGGACTTCAATTCCCAGAATTGCTGGCTGAGGAATTCTGGGAGTTGAAGTCCACAAGTCTTAAAGTTGCCAAGGTTGGACACCCCTGGTCTAGTGATTCAGGCAGCAGGCTAGAAACAAGGCGATGGGGAGTTCTAGTTCTGCCTTAGGCATGAAAGACAACTGGGTGACTTTGGGCCAATCACCAGGAGATGGTAAGTTCTAGTATATTCCTGCAGTTACAAAACATATTCCAAAAAAAGATGACTGGGAGATTTGGGGCCAATCACCAGGAGGCGGTGAATTCTAGTCCCTTCCCGCGGTTCCAAAAAGTAAAGTATGGGACAGTCAGGAAAACGACAACAAATTGAGCTACCGGAAAGATTGATGGCAAAATGAAAATATAAAAACAGAAAGGTAGCTTAGATAATTATTCAGAGACATAGAATAGGATCTTCTTACTGGTTTGCTAGTGGGGTATAGAGAAAAAAGGAAGGGTTTATTCTTTTAATACCAAGATTTAATAATAAAGCATATTATTTATGCTGGGACATCATTGCGGTTCTAAGGCACACAGTGGAATACTTTAAAAAATAAAATCAAATACTCCAAAATCCACCATCCTTTGAGACACTGAGTTATAAAAGGCCACTTCACAATTTCACTCCTGCTGTGTTTTAAAGGTCAGAATATATATATATATTTTTTCCCCCAGATTGGCTGGCGATATCTGCTGTTACCCAACCTGGTATCTATTTTGACAAGTCACAAAATGTGTCTTGCCTGGAATTGTTTAGCGAGAACAAAGGCAACCTGAAAATGGATCATAGACGATCTGCCTGGAAATTTCTCCGTAAGCCATAGCAACGGGGAGTTCAGGGCAAAGTGTACAAAAACTTTGAAGGGTTTGTGTGGAGAGAAATCAGACAGTTTGGTCTAGTGGTTAAGGCATCAAGTTAGAAAGCAGAAGAGACTGAGTTCTAGTCCTGCCTTAGGCATGAAAGCCAGCTGGGTGACTTTGGGCCAATCACCAGGAGACTGTGAGTTCTAGTCCCGCCTTAGGCATGAAAGCCAGTAGGGTGACTTTGTGCCAATCACCAGGAGACGGTGAGTTCTAGTCCCGCCTTAGGCATGAAAGCCAGCTGGGTGACTTTGGGCCAATCACCAGGAGACTGTGAGTTCTAGTCCCGCCTTAGGCATGAAAGCCAGCTGGGTGACTTTGGGCCAATCACCAGGAGACTGTGAGTTCTAGTCCCGCCTTAGGCATGAAAGCCAGTAGGGTGACTTTGTGCCAATCACCAGGAGACGGTGAGTTCTAGTCCCGCCTTAGGCATGAAAGCTAGCTGGATGATTTTGAGCCAATCTCCAGGAGAGAGTGAGTTCTAGTCCCAGTGTAGACGTGAAAGCCAAGTGGCTGACTTTGGGCCAATCATCAGGAGATGGTGAGTTCTAGTCCCATTTTAGGCATGAAAGCTGGCTGGGTGACTTTGGGCCAATCACCAGGAGACGGTGAGTTCTAGTCCTGCCTTAGACATGAAAGCTTGTTGGGTGACTTTGGGTCAATGACCAGGAGATGGGGAGTTCTAGTCCTGCTGTAGTCATCAAAGAGTTGAGTGACTTTGGGCCAGTCACCAAGAGACTGTGAATTCTAGCCCCATGTTAGGCATAAAAACCAACTGGGTGACTTTGAGCCAATCACCAGGAGACGGGGAGTTCTAGTCCTGCATGAAAGAGCGATTTTAGGCCATTGTGGATCTGGCCCCATATTTTACAGGTTCCTAAGGGAGGGCATGTGTAAGTCCAGTCACATGCCTATTGTCCCTGTCATGTTTTAATTTTTTTAAAATTGCTCATTCAAGTTCGTGAACTTCGTTTGATGAAGAAACATATGCAACATATACAAATTACGAATCTCTAGCTGCATTTATGCCACGTGTTTGCCTGGAAATTGGGAGTGATGGCTTAGTGCGCTGTGTGAAGCCAACCATTTTGGTGGTTTATGGTACACTGTAGTGGTAGGATTAATTTTTTTTTACTACTGGTTCTGTGGGTGTGGCTTGGTGGGTGTGGTGTGGCTTGGTGGGCGTGGCTTGGTGGGCATGGCAGGGGAAGGATATATTGCAAAATCCCCCTTCCCTCCCCACCCCACTAACCTGCTTTCCAGCTCCGTTCTCCTGGGCAGGTCAACCAAAGGAGACCCAACCGATCAGCTGGGACTCCATGGGAGGCAGAGAAGAGATGGAGATGGCGGGGCCAGTCAGAGGTGGCATTGGCCAGTTCTCCGAACTACTCAAAATTTCCACTACTGGTTCTCCAGAACTGGTCAGAACCGGCTGAATACTGTCTCTGGTACACTGTATTGTACAAACTCAAAAATGGGTCCTTTCCATAACCATGTTTAAAATGTTTTTAAACATTTTGTACAGATGCAGTGGGAATCACTTATGTCTTTACAAGCGAATTGTAGGATAAAGTGGGCTTTGAACCTGGGTCCCTTGTTGCCAGTCTAAAACTTTAACCGCTACACTTCACAAACTTTATTTTTTTTTTATAAATTATAGGTAATCCTTGACTTACAACAAGTTCATTTAGTGACCGTTCAAAGTTACAATGGCAGGCACTTTAAATAATGACCGTTTCTCACCCTTACCACTGTTGCAGCAACCCCATGGCCACGTCATCAAAAATTCAGAGGCGTGGCAACTGACTCATATTTACGACGGTTGCGGTATTCTGGGGTCACATGATCTCCTTTGATGGGCAAAGTCAGCAGGGAAGCCAGATTCGCTTAATGACCGAGTTACTAATTTAACGATGGCAGGGATTCACTTCACAATTGTTGCCAGAAAGGTTGTAAAATGGGGCAAGACTCACTTAACAAACATCTCAGTCAGGGGTGGTATGCTACCGGTTTGGACCGGTTCAGCCGAACTGGTAGTAAAAAAAAAAACCTACCCGACAAGCGTACAGGAGGGTGGGAGGGTCACTCCTAGTTTTCGTTTCTTCCTCCTCGCAGCGGATTGGTGCATTAGGGGTGCACGCACACACGCAATCACGCACGGAACCAGTAGCGAACAAGGTAGGAACTCTCTCCTGGTCTCACTTAACAACATAAATCTTGGGCTCCATTGTGGCGGTAAGCTGTAGTTATCCCAATGTACATTTGGCCCTGTCTCCTGAACTATTGTGTTGCAAACAGTCTGCAGCATCGAGTCCAGATTTGACAGATGTCCCCAGTTTAATGGATTGCAGTATTTAGATATGGCTAGATAAGACAAGTCTGGAATTAAAATGACCACTTAAGAGGAAACAGAAGATTGGAGAGGTTAATCAGGATACTGTCAGGTACAGACGGTGGAGCAGACCATGAATTATTGGCATCAATCATATGGTTAAAGTTATAAAATCGAAGAGGATGAGTGTACCAGCATGATTAAACCTGAATCACATACTGTACAGTCAGAATATATGATCAGTGGAAAGGTTTAATGGGCATAGTAAATGTGAAAGGGACCCCAGAGAAAAGATAAGAGCTGTTATGAAAAAAAACAAAAAAAAAACTCCACTTTTCCAAAAATAAAAGATCTAAATGGCTTTCCAAATTCAGTTTTCCTTATGGCCAGAAAAATAATAAAGCAAATATCAAAGAGGAAAACTCCAGTTAACTAAAAGGGCAGACGGGGAATGAATGCAGACTGTCAAAACCAAGCAAGAAAGGACAGAGATATTTCAATCAATAATTTCAGCAAATAGAGAACAATAACAAGACAAGGAAAGTTGGGGGGAGGGACCCCAAAAAGAAATAATTACATCAAACAAACAGCTAAGGTTGAACTCTCTAAGAGTGAGTGAAGGATTATGTGATGAGCTTGTATCTCCATTTCAACCCTTTAATTGACTTTAGGCAGAAGATATTTAAGAGATGCAAATTTAATTAAGCAGCCACGTCAAATCTCTTCTGACACCCTTGATAAATTGGATTATAGAATCGTGTGCCAAGTTCCAGAATGTAAGTAAGATATGAGAGGTGAGAAACAGGTGTCAAACAGAAAACCTTTATGTACGGTAGAAATACCCCCTGAACTATTGGCTACTACGAGTTAGAATAGAATATAATTCTTTATTGGCCAAGTATGATTGGACACACAAGGAATTTGTCTTGGTGCAAATGCTCTCAGTGTACATAAAAGAAAAGATACATTCGTCAAGAGTCAAGAATCATAAGGTGCAACACTTAATGATAGTCATGGGGTGCAATAAGAATAGAATGGAATGGAATTAGAATAAAATAGAGAATAGAGAATAGAGAATAGAGAATGGAATGGAATGGAATGGAATAGAATAGAATAGAATAGAATAGAATAGAATAGAATAGAATAGAATAGAATAGAATAGAATAGAATAGAATAGAATTATTTATTGGCCAAGTGTGATTGGACACACAAGGAATTTGTCTTTGGTGCAAATGCTCTCAGGAAAAGGAAAAGGAAAAATAAAATACATTCATCAAGATTCAACACTTAGTGATAGTCATAGATTACTAATAAGCAATCAAATCATACCAGGGAACAAATAAAACAATCTAAATTGTAAAGATACCAGCAACACGATTATAGTCGTAAGTGGGAAGAGATAGGTAATAAGAAGGATGAGAAGAATAATAGTAATACAGTTTTCTTGTCATTGCACCTCGTACAACGAAATTAAATACCATCTTCAGTGTACATTATGACTATGAAAATGAACCCAAACACCCATCCTTCGTATTCTATACATTGAATTGAAAACCCCTGATATTGCATTAATACTGCACTATGCAGTAGAATTCAATAGAGTTACTGCCCTAGGATAAAAGCTGTTTTTCAGCCTATTTGTCCTGACTTGAAATTTTGGGCTTGGACAACCTAGAACTATGCTGCCTACAGTTGGACTTAAGCGTAGTACACAAAATTATCTGCTACAATGTCCTACCAGTCAGTGATTACTTCAGCTTCAACCACAACAATACAAGAGCATACAACAGATACAAACTCAATGTAAACCGCTTCAAACTCGATTGCAGGAAGTACGACTTCAGCCACAGAGTGGTCCATGCCTGGAATGCTCTACCTGACTCTGTTGTTACATCCTCTAACTCCCACTCCTTCAACCTCAAACTATCTACTATTGACCTCACCCCATTCCTAAGAAGTCTGTAAGGGGCGTGCATAAGTGCACCATCGTGCCTCCCGTCCCTGTCCTATTGTCCCCATTCATTCGTACCTATTTCCTGTATTCTTATTCATGTTTATACTCATTCCTATTATCTTGTAAACGATTGAGAAATCAAATAAATAAATCAAATAAAAAATAAAAGAAGGAAGGAAAGAAGGAAGGAAGGGGGAAGGAAGAAAGGAGAGAAAAGAATGGAGGGAGGAGAGAAAGGAAGGGAGAGAATACACATTCCTAAGAGGTCTGTAAGGGGCGTGCATAAGTGCACCATCGTGCCTCCTGTCCCTGTCCTATTGTCCCCATTTATTCGTACCTATTTTCTGTATTCTTACTCATGTTTATTCTTATACCTATTATCTTGTAAGCGATTGACAAATAAAACAAATAAAACAAACAACAAACAACAAATAAATAAATAAATAAATAAATAAATAAATAAATGGTAATAGTTCAAAAAAAGGTGCCCAGGTTGAGATGGAAAGGCAGAGAGAAGACAAGAGATCAAATAAGTAGCAAAAAAGGAGAAAACAGGTGATCAAAAGGAGGAGGTGCATTATTGCTTTATTAACCAGAAGAAGGTTTTTGATTATGTAGAACATTCCAGAAGGTGGAATATATAAAGTCTAAGGGAAGTGCCAGAGAAGCAGATTGTTTTTCTTGACAATGAACACAAAGCTTCCTTAAAGATTAACTCGGGGGAAAAAAAAACAAAGTTGTTTAGGATTGAAAAAGAAAGATGCATTTGACAAATCTACGTATTTGTTTAATTTAAGCAGCTAAGATGGCCACAAAATTGAGACGACAGCTGGAATGAGATTTCGTTGTTGAAGTGACAGTTTGAAATATGGAAATCACATCGCTGGTGGCTGAAAGTACTGAAGACTTGAAAGAATTGATTAGGAAAGTAAAAAAAAAGAGGTGATTTTGAAAGATTAAGAAGACAAAGATTAAAAAAAACAACACAATTTTAAAGTGAATGCCTACATTAATTTGTAACTATTGGGGCATCCTTTTCTCAAAAATTTAAAGAGTGCTCAATCAGCCAAACCTTGCTTGAAATATGCCTATTGGTTCAAGGTATTACTGCAATTCCTATGTTTTGAACAATAACTATATCGTCAAAATCCACTGTCAACATAATCAGTGGCAAAAAAAAGGAGAAAACAAGTGATTAAAAGGAGGAGGTGCATCATTGCTTTATTAACCAGAAAAAAGGTTCTTGATTATGTAGAACATTCCAGAAGATGAGATATATATAAAGTCTAAGGGAAGCGCCAGAGAAACAGATTATTTTTCTGATGATTCTTGACAGTGAGCACAAAGCTTTCTTAAAGATTATCTTGGGGGGAAAAAAACAATGTTGTTTAGGGTTGAAAAAGAAAGATGCATTTGACAAATCTACGTGTTTGTTTAATTTAAGCAGCTAAGATGGCCACAAAATTGAGACGACAGCTGGAATGAGATTTGGATGTCGAAGTGACAGTTTGAAATATGGAAATCACATCGCTGGTGGCTGAAAGTACTGAAGACTTGAAAGAATTGATTAGGAAAGTAAAAAAAAAAGAGGTGATTTTGAAAGATTAAGAAGACGAAAGTAAAAAAAAAATCACAAGGTCTTAAAACAGCGTTTCAGGATTCTGTTCCTTGCATACGACACAATTTTATGTATTCTCATCTTAAATGTTGAGCCTAGAATTTCCATTTCTATGACCGCTGGCATGTTCCAGACCGGGGCGTCTCCAACCTTAGCAACTTTAAGCCTGGAGGACTTCAACTCGCAGATTTGCTGGCTGGGGAATTCTGGGAGTTGAAGTCCTCCAGGCTTAAAGTTGCTAAGGTTGGAGACCCCGATAGGATGACCCCAGTTTAGTATCTAGCATGTTGGTTTAGTGCAGTGGTGGGATTCAAATTTTTTTACTACCAGTTCTGTGGGCGTGGCTTGGTGGACGTGATGTGGCTTGATGGGCGTGGCTTGGTGGGTGTGGCAGGGGAAGGTGACTGCAAAATCCCCCTCCCCTCCCCACCCCACTAACCTGCTTTCCAGCTCCCTTCTCCTGTGCAGGGCAACCAAAGGAGACCCAGCCGATCAGTTGGGACTCAATGGGAGGCAGAGAAGAGATGGGGTTGGCGGGGCCAGTCAGAGGTGGCATTGGCCGGTTCTCCCAACTACTCAACATTTCTGCTACTGAACCGGCTGAACCTCTGGTTTAGGGCACGCTTATATCTAAGCCAAGCCCAAGGCCTGTTTTTCTCCCCAACTCTTTCAGCCTTACCAAAATAAAAATAAATAAGCTGGCATGAAAACTTTTATTTCATTACTTCATCTATGCTCACAAACCATCTTTTTCTCCGAAACCACTGAAAGAATCTTCGGTAGTTGCATTTCCCCCCCACCTCTGTGCGTTGCCAGATGCAAGAATTCTTTATCTTATCTTCTTGGTTTCTTTTCTCCAAAAGTAGAAATGATAAAAAGGACCAAAGAGAAGATTGAATCTCTCAACAGCTCTCAAACACAAGCAACTGGTACACTACATGAGGTGTCTCAAATCTTTTCCATTTGTCTGTCACAGCGGGGCTAGATTCAATCTCGCTTTTTACCGTCTTGTGGTTCTTCAGTTTCTTGGCTGTTCCTTGGCTTACAGTTACAGAATAGAGTTGGGAAGGGACCTTGGAGGTCATCTAGTCCAACCCACCTGCCCAAGCAGGAGAGCCTACACCATTTTAGACGAGTGACTGTCCAGTTTCTTCTTGAAGGCCTCCAGTGATGGAGCAACCACAACTTCTGGTGGCAAGTTGTTCCACCGGTTAGTTCTCCTCAATATTAGGAAGTTTAAGGGATCGTCCACTAGGATTCCGAGATCCCTCATGGATCTGAAGCTTATGAAAGCAAGATTGTCTTAGTCTGTTTTTTTTTTTTTCACGTGGCCAGAATCCCTGCAGTTTGATTTTCTGCCAGATGACATAGCCCAGAAAAGCAGATGGTTGAGACTTTTATACTCACATTTACTTGGGAATTCTGTACAGTTTCATATAATCAGAATCAGAGGGAGCTTATGGTGAGAATTAAAAAAATACCTTACAGTATCATTAGAATTTGCATAAACTGGAATATGCATAGCCTTTATATCCAGCACAAGAATATCAAGCCAAGAACACATAAGGCCATATCAAAAATTTAGCAGCAAAGCAAAAAACAATTTTTTTAAAAAAAATAAACAAAAGATGATCCAATTTCACTGCAGAAGTGAATATTGCTTGGGAAGTTAATGTGCACCCACTGCGATGCAAAATACTTTGTATACATACAGCTCCTGTATTTGACTTGTTCTTGGCAGCGTGAGTCATTTAAAGAAAGAAAAAAAACTTAGCAGGTAGCAATTGAGTTTTTATTCTTCAAAACATATTCAGCTAAACCACAAGGGCTGAGTTATCTGCAGGACGCTACTTCAAGACTCATTTGGTGCACTTAACATACCTTTCTTCTTTGTGTTGGCTTTTAGGGGTGTTAGGACCAGCGTTCCCAAACATTCCTTACCTGTGATGTCTGGTCCAAGGATCTCTAGGGCAGGGGTCTCCAACCTTGGCCACTTTAAGCCTGGTGGACTTCAACTCCCAGAATTCCCCAGCCAAGTGGCTGGGGAATTCTGGAGTTGAAGTCCGCCAGCCTTTTTTTAAAAAAAATATATATATATATTTATTTATTGACTTTGTGCATTGTTTCATTGCCACTAAAAGCAAGCCCGCTGAATCCACAAAACCCATTATGTTATATTGTGAGAATGAGACTCAGGAAGCCAGCGTAGTAACCAGCCATCTTTATTTCTATCTAGGACTTCTCGCCGAAGAAACCGCGGCAGCCCTTTTACAGTCGGGCTGCTTGTGGCTGTGGCCGGTGACGGCTCGTCGAATTTCCCGCCACCACGGACCAACCAATCATAGGTGAGTATGCTAATACATAACACATTAGAATGGCAAAGGACATTCATCAGGAATCTATTTATTTATTTATTTATTTATTTTATTTGATTTGCCAATTGTTTACAAGATAATAAGTATAAGTGTATACATAGTTGTGAATACATGAAATGGGTACATATAAGAAAAATAAAAGAAGAATAAGAGAAACAATAGGACAGGGACGGTAGGCACGATGGTGCGCTTATGCACGCCCCCTACAGACCTCTTAGGAAAGGGGTGAGGTCAATAGTAGACAGTCTAAGGTTAAAGTTTTTGGGGTTTGGGGAAGAAACTACAGAGTCGGGTAGAGTATTCCAGACATTGACCACTCTATTGCTGAAGTCATATTTCCTGCAATCAAGTTTGGTGCGGTTTACTTTGAGTTTGTATCTATTGTGTGCTCTTGTGTTGTTATGGTTGAAGCTGAAGTATTCATTGACAGGTATTCATCTGCCCATTTCTTGGTCACGTGAAGGTGTTTCAGATATTCTGAAGCATACCCATGATCAGGAAACTTGGCTCTCTCTTCAGCTATTCTTTACGGCCTTAATGCAAGTACATTTTTTGTCATCATGGTGATACTCCTGCTTTTTTGTCATATATGGACAACTTAGCCAATATTGATTTTCAGCTTCAGTTTCAAGATTCCTAACCTTTTTTGCCTTTATTAAAGGAGTAATGAATCTTGGCCGTCTGTGTTTACCAATCCATTGTAATCCAACTCCCAGAATTCCCCAGCCAGCAAAGCTGGGAGTTGAAGTCCACCAGGCTTAAAGTGGCCAAGGTTGGAGACCCCCTACTCTAGAAGGCACTATCTTAAGGAAGAAGATGGTGCCTACCTTTCTCCAGAGTGTCTCCAGAGGGTAAGACAAGAAGTAATAGTTGGAAGACCATTAAAGAGAGATCCAATCTAGAACCAAGGAGAAATTTCCTGACAGTGAAAACAATTCATCAGTGGAATGGCTGGACTCCAGAAGTTGTGGGTGTTCCATCACTAGAGGTCCTTCTCTTCCTCCTTCTCCTCCTTTACTAGCACTGATGATATTACCTAGTTGGGTGATGAAATGTCTGCAAGAACACCACCAAACTCAGAGAGCACCAAATATCTCATAGTCACCCTCCTCCTCCTCCTCCTCTTCTTCCTCCTCCTCCTCCCCTGCACAAACCCCACTCCCTTCTAACACTGATGATTCTACCTAGTGGGTCATGAAATGTCTGGAAGAAAATAACCAAGCTCAGAGACCACCAAGGACCCAAAAGTTATCCTCCCCCTTCCCCTTTCCTCCTCCTCCTCCTCCTCCTCCTCCTCCTCCTCCTCCTCCTCCTCCTCCTCCTCCTCCTCCTCCTCCTCCTCCTCCTCCTCCTCCTCCTCCTCCTCCTCCTCCTCCCCCACATACCCTACTCCCTTCTTGGATTGATGATTACCTAGTTGGGTAATGAAATGTCTACAAGAAAACAACTAAGAGACCCCACAGATGTAAATCTGTTGAACAGCCTATTTCATGGAGCTATAGAGACTCTGACATCCAGCAAATTTTATGGGAAGGCTTGAGGATTCCTGCTGGACTAGATGATTTCCAGTGTCACTTCCAACTCCAGGATTCTCCGATTCTACCAAGATGGAAACTAAATCAAGGAGAGAACAAACCTAGAAATAAGGAGAAATTTCTTGACCGTGAGAACGACTTGTCTCCAGAAGTTGTGAATGCGCCAACATTGTGAGATTTTAAAGAAGAGATTGGACAACCATTTGTCTGAAATGACATAGAGTTTCCTGCCTGAGCAAGGGGTTGGACTAGAGGACCTCCAAGGTCCCTTCCAAGTCTGTTATTTTGTTATTCTGTTATCTCAGCCCCACCCCTTCCCTACTGCTGGGTTGGTGTGTTTCCCCTGTGTATCTGTAGCTCATGGCCTTCTACGAACTCAGTTCCACTAAACTGCACAATAGCTCACCAAAGAACTTCCTGTAATGACCTTTTGCTCTGTTGCTTCTAGCAAACTGCTCCATTAGTCCATCTTAAAAAAAAGAATGGAAACAAAACAAACGCTTCCATTAAAGAGGAGAATTAAAGGATAATGGTGGAGGCTCTTTGTTTGTGGACAATGGTCCTCTTGATGGTTATCAAGATTGTGGGATGCTTTCTTTCCACAGTGTGCTAAATAGCTCCTTGCATTACTGGAACACAGGCTGTTTATTTAGCTTTGCCAAATGCTCAAAAGGTTAACGGTCTCTCTTTTGTTAGTAGCATCCTATCCTGCAGAAAGTCCAAAATTGGTCTGTGGATTACAAAGGGGAAAAGCTGGTGTCCCATCTTGGGATATTTTGTGTGGAAAGCTGTGATTGTGTCGGAAAATGTGCATTTTCGGACTTTATATTCCATGTCTGAGAGACATACTATAAAGGCCATTTGTCTACAGGAAGTCCGTGCTTCCTTTCTGGCTTTCTAAAAAGGAAAGAAAATGAAAATGAAAATATCTATCTATTGGCCTATTGTCTATAAGGACTCTTCCACACCATTTGACCATTATCATAGAAACATAGAGTTGAAAGAGACTAGAGAGGTCTTCTAGTTCAGGGGTCTCCAACCTTGGCAACTTTATGACTTGTGGACTTCAACTCCCAGAATTCCCCAACTGGCATTTCCTATAAAAGTCTTTGGTCCTATCACCAGGAGACAGTGAGTTCTAGTCCTACCTTAGGCATGAAAGCTGGTTGGGTGATTTTGGGCCTAGCACCAGGAGATGGTGAGTTCTAGTCCTGCCTTAGACATGAAAGACGACTGGGTGACTTTGGGCCAATAACTAGGAGACAGTGAGTTCTAGTCTGGTTATCGACTATAGAAGCATTTTCTTATCCTATAATATACAAGAAGGAACAAACAGTTAGATATGGGGAAATATTGAACGAAAAGGGTGAACTTAAATCAGTGCAAACTCTAGAGGAACAAGGTATAAAGATGAATTGGTTTTCATATGCACAAATACATTCAAGGTATGATAAAGATCTCAAAACAGAAGGATTCTATGACAAATTGACTGACTTAGATAAGATTTTGACAGGTACTGATGAAAAGGTGATTAAAAAACTGTACGGTTATTTATTAGAAATTAAACTAGAAGAAGAACAAGTTAAAGAAACAATGATTGCTTGGGGGAAGAATTTTGGATATGGGATTGATTTAGAGAAATGGCAAAAATTGTGGTCTCAAAATTATAAAATGACAATGTCAACAGCATATAAAGAAAATTTGTATAAGATGTTTTACAGGTGGCATTTCCCCCCGACAAGAATAGTAAGAATGTTCAAGAATAAATCCGAAAAATATTGGAAATGTCATCAGACACCTGGCTCATATTACCATATGTGGTGGACTTGTGCGGATGCTAGAAAATACTGGACCAGAATCCACATGTGGTTGGAAAAAATGACAAAAAAACATATAGATTTGAAACCAGAGATATTTTTTATTGGGAATTTTACCTGATACATATAGCAAAGATTTGAAATACCTGATTGTAAATGTATTAACAGTGGCTAGGATTGTATTTGCTAAAAACTGGAAAAATGAGAAAATACCATCGCAGGAGGAAATCATTAAGAAAATATTGGAATGTGCTGAAATGAGTAGATTGACATTTGAAATTAGAGAGCACGAGGATAAACAATTTTATCAAATTTGGGACCTTTTCTATCAATGGTTAGATAATAAAATACAATAATGAAATCTGTACAATCTTAGAAAATAATAAATATATAAAGATGTTTTTTTTTTTTTTACTATATCTATAAAAAACTTTTAGGATAGATTCGGGAAGATTATATGAATTGTTACAAAATGATACTAAGTAAATTATAGTTATCTTGCAAAATATGAATGAATAAAATTATTGTCAAGTGATTGATTAACAATGATACTAGGGTACCTAATTTTTGATTGAGAATATGAGTTAATATGCAGTGTAACTGTAATTGATGACTATGAAATGGATGCACAAAAAATTTGTAAACCAACCGGCCCACTGCTTGTATACTCATGGAAGAAAGGTTAATGTTTTTATGTTTTGTTTGTTTATGTTTGTCTTTAAAAATCAATAAAAAATTTACAAAAAAAAAGGAGAATAAGTCACTTTTCTTCTTTGTATTCTTACGAAAGAAACGCTATGATTAATGTCCCTGCAGCCATCAAGTACTGATCAACGATCTGGCTTCTTAGCACATGCTGATGGAGAAATCCGAGCTGATCAAATCTGCATAGTCCTTGCTTAGAAGATGATTGGATGGACATTGTAGAGTTGTAGCTAGACTGAATGGTTATAAAGAAGAAAAGAAGGAGAGAAAAAAAAATCAAATCCCAGGAGGTGGGGAAGGCCAAACCACTTCCTTATTGTTGCAAAGAAAACGACCAGAAAGATATTTCCATGAAGTCACTAGGATATTAAACAGGCAACAAGTAGTCAAAATAGGGAGTGCTCTGTCCAACCCTGAACCAGTTAACAGCGGTGTCCCCCAAGGCAGCATTCTAGGACCCACACTCTTTATACCAGTGGTTTATTCAGCTGGTTCACACTGGTTCGGGTGAACCGGTAGCAAGGATTTGGTGTGGGTCTCCGAACCGATAGTAACTTCTGGATGGCCATGCCCCTGACCCGGTCGCCCGGCTGCCACTCACTTGCCCTGCCCGCCTGATGCTAGCCCGCCCAGTCATTTCTTAAGATATTTCTTTTTTTTCCCCTCCCGACAATCCCCTCCCGACAATCAGCTGTGCTGGGATTCCCCTCACGTATTTACTGCTTCGCCCAGGAGGCCTCCCTGAGGCCCAGGAAGGAAAAAAACAAAAAACAACCCTCTGCCCGTCCTCCTCCATTTTTTTTGCCTTCCTGGGCCCCAGGGAGGCCCCAAAACGAAGCGTGGGGGGGGGAGCCTCCCCCAGGCTCAATTTTCTGCCTTCCTTTTGCCTTTTGGGAGCAAAAACGCCCCCCCTCCAGGAGACTTGCCTGAAGCCCAGAAGTCCCCCAAAATGGGGGTGGGTGGGTGCTCCAAAAAAAGCCACGCCCTCTTAGTCACATGGCCACGCCCCCTAGCCATGCACACAGAACCGGTAGTAAGAATTGTTTGAATCCCACCACTGCTTTATACTCTACATAAATGACCTTTGCAATTACCTTATAAGCAACCGCGTCCTCTTTGCTGATGGTGTAAAACTATTGAACACCACCGACAATGCTACTGTCCTTGATTATGTGTCTGAACGGTTGAACAATCGGCAACTTCAAATCTCGACCAACAAATGCTCTGTCTTACACATTGGCAACAAAAATCAGAACACGAAATACAAACTGGGTGGATACAACCTCATAGACAACCCTCCCTCTGTCAAGGACCTAGGAGTACTCGTATCAAACAACCTAAGCCCCAGAGCTCACTGTAACAGCATTGCCAAAAAGGCTTTAAGGGTTGTTAACTTTATTTTGTGAAGCTTCTTCTCCAGGAACATTGAATTGTTAACCAGGGCATATAAAAACCTTTGCCAGACCAATTCTTGAATACAGCTCATCAGTCTGGAATCGGCACATTAATGCAATCGAGCGAGTCCAGGGGTATTTCACAAGAACAGTCCTCCACTCCTCTGCTTGCAGTAAAATACTTGACGCTACCAGGCTCACAATTTTGGACCTGGACAACCTAGAACTACGCCGCCTACGGTCTGACGTAAGCTTAGTACACAAAATTGTCTGCTCCAATGTCCTACCTGTCAACGACTACTTCAGCTTCAACTGCAATAGCACACAAGCAAACAATAAATACAAACTCAAAGTAAACCACTCTAAACTTGATTGCAGAAAATAGGACTTCAGCCACAGAATGGTCAACGCCTGGAACTCACTCCCTGACTCTGTTGTTACCTCCTCAAACCCCCAAAACTTTAACCTCAAACTGTCTATCGTGTCTACCTCACTCCATTGTTAAGAGGTCTGTAAGGGGACGTGCATAAGCACACCAGCATGCCTACTGTCCCTGTCCTATCGGGGCTGGGAGAGGACCCTTGCAGTAATAATATTAATGTGTCGTTCCAATTTTAGTATATGCGCTGCCGAAGTGAGGACAGTAATACTATTAATGTGAATAAAAACTTTGGTGGGATCTTTTTTATTTTATTTTTTGGATATATTTTTTATTTATACTACAGTTTATTTTATTTATTTATATAAGGGATCTTGGAGTCTTAGTGGACAACCAGCTAAATAGGAGCCAGCCATGTGCAGCAGCAGCCAAAAAAGCCAATGCAATCCTAAGTTGCATTCACAGAGGGATACAGTCAAGATCAAGGGAAGTACTAATACCTCTCTATAAAGCCTGAGTAAGACCACACCTAGAGTCCTGCATCCAGTTTCGGTCACCACACTATAAAAAAGAGGTTGAGACTCTAGAAAGAGTGCAGAGAAGAGCAACCAGGATGATGAGGGGATGATTGGAGGCTAAAATATATGATGAACAGTTACAGGAACTGGGCCTGGCTAGTCTGGTGAAGAGAAGGACCAGGGGAGACAGGAGAACAGCCTTCCAGTATTTGAGGGGCTGCCCCAGAGAGGAGGAAGGGGTCAAGCTATTTTCTAAAGCACCCAAAGGCCAGAAAAGGAATAATGGATGGAAGCTGAACAAAGAGAGATTCAACCTGGAAATAAGAAGGGATTTTCTGACAGTGAGAACAAGTTGCCGTCAGAAGTTGTGGGAGCTTCATCACTTGAGACTTTCAAGAAGAGATTGGACTGCCATGTGGTGTAGGGTCTCCTGCTTGGGTGGGGGGATGGACTAGATGACCTACAAGATCCCTTCCAACTCTGATGATCTGTTATATAGTTTATATAGTTTATTTATACATTTTTTTGTGGGGAATCATGTCTTCCATTTTGAGCAATTCCTAATGTGAGTGGTTTGGCCTTTCCCCCTCCTGGGATTCTTTTTTCTCTCCTTCTTTTCTTCTTTTTAACCATTCAGTCTAGCTACAACTTTGCAAAAAAGAAAAACGAAGGAGACAAGTACGTGTCACTTCCCTAAGACTGCCAAAGAAACAGCTCGGATGCCGTCAGAAAGAGTCAAACGAAGCTCAAAGGTGTCTTTGGCCTTTTTACGCTTCCCAAACCAACAGAAGGTTGGAAAACTATTGTCTAAAGAGACTCAAGGCTTTGCCAGCAGGATAATTCTCTGAAAACTGAACAGACGGGGACTCAATCTGGTGTGGGAAGAGAAGCCAAGAAAAGGAAAGATTTTGCTCAAAAAGAGATGATACATGGTCATAAAGTAGTCATAGGTGATTGTAAATTACGTATCTCAGAGTCGGCTTGCTGTCAGAATTCCAGCGATCGCCCTAATTAAACCATGAGCCTCACACCAAACTTCAAAAAAACTTCAAAGGATTTATTAGGAGCGACTTTAGGGGTGGGATTCAAAATTTTTAACAACCAGTTCTGTGGGTGTGACTTAGGTGGTGGGCATGGCTTGGTGGTCATGTGACTGGGTGGACATGGCTTGGTGGTCATGTTATTGGCTGGGCGTGGCCAACTCAACATCACTCACTTCGAGGCACGCATCTCCTCGCCTGGCCTCTCATGTGACTGTGGGGATACTTCAACAGTTGTAAGTGTGAAAAATGGTCATAAGTCACTTTGTTCAGTGCCATTGTAACTTTGAATGGTCACTCCACACAAGCAAAGTACCAACAAAGGAGGGGAAAATAACTCCAGAGAAGTTCCTGAGACAGGAAGTTCAGCCCTGCCAAGAATGTAATGGGGGTTAACGGAGAGGCAGTTTCTGTACGCAACACCAGAATGTTTCCTTCCTGCCTTCCTTACAGGATTAGCCCAGTAATTTCTTCTAACAACCGGTTAGAATGTTAACAACCGGTTCTAGCAAATAGGTACGAACTAGTAGAATCCCACCCCTGAGCGACTTGCTGGCATGACCTGGATGAAGCCGATTCTGAGAGACAAATGTACAATCACCAATGTTCCTCTTTCCCCCACCCCTCTGGGTGTATCGTAATTCAGATTGTCCAACAAGACACGTTCATGGGCTGAGGGTCATCAATCATGCTCTCCAATGGAGGATTTTCCCGCCTAGAACACCCGGTTGCCTCAGTTACAATATTGGTGAGATAAGCTTGGGATGTGCTTCTGAGCTCATTTGCCATATGCTCCCTTCAGGGTTTCCCCCCCCCCATCTTTCTTATGGCAACTTGGAAACCGACACAGGAATGTTTTACAAGTTGACACCCAGATCCAATGGGAGGAGGCTGCAGAGAGAAAGATTCTTGAAAGGTGTCTCCCAGTGGATCCCTGTGAGAAGAGATTCTGGGCTGTGATTGAAAATGTTGTCAACGTCTCTATTCTAAGCTTCCTTGCTGGTCTTCACCCAAAAATGGAATAACAGATTGGAAGGGACCTTGGAGGTCTTCTAATCCAGCCCACTGCTCAAGCATGAGACCATACACTATTCCAGACAGATGGTTGTCCAGTCTCTTGTTCACATCCTCCAGTGATGGAGCGCCCACAACTTCTGGAGGGAAGTGGTTCCACTGATTAATTGTTCTCCCTGTCAGAAATTTTCTCCTTAGTTCTAGGTTGGTTCCCTCCTTGCTTAGTTTCCATCTCTTTGCTTCTTGTCCTGCCTTCAGTGGCTTTGGAGAATAGCTTGACTCCCTCTTCTTTGGGGCAGCCCCTGAGGCATCGGAAGACTGCTATCACATCACCTCCTGGTCCTTCTTGTCGCTTAAATTCGGTGTACCCAATTCCTGCCACCGTCTGTTTTAGTCTTCAATTCCCTAGTCGTCTTTGCTTCCTAATCCTGTTTGAATAATGAGATTCAAGTTATGCCCCCTCTTCTTTGTGACAGCCCCTCAAATATTGGCACACTCACACAGATCAGGTGTACAAGTAGAAGAGCAGAAACAAATATACAGAGGCAATACATAGGATCCTAGCACTGGGAGAGACCTTGAAGGTAACAGATAATCAGAGTTGGGAGGGACCTTGTAGGTCATCTAGTCCAACCCCCTGCCCAAGCAGGAGACCCTACACCATTTCTGACAAATGGCAATTGAATCTCTTCTTGAAAGTCTCAAGTGATGAAGCTCCCACCACTTCCGAGGGCAACTTCTGTTCCTTGGGTTGATTGTTCTGACTGTCAGAAAGTTTCTCCTTATTTCCAGGTTGAATCTCTCCTTGTTCAGTTTCCATCCTTTATTCCTTGTCTGGCCTTCGGGTGCCTTGGAGAATAGCTTGACCCCCTTCCTCCTCTCTGGGGCAGCCCCTCAAATATTGGAAGACTGCTATCCTGTCTCCCCTGGTCCTTCTCTTTACTAGACTAGCCAAGGTCTTCTAGTCCAACCCACTGCCCAAGGCAGGAGGACTTATACCATCGTGGACCAATAAATGTCCAATCTTCTCAAAAACCCGAGAAGCTTCCATCCGTTGCTTCTCGTCCTATGGTGCTCTGAAGAATAAGGCAACATTGTCTTCTCTGGCACAGGTCTTTAAGTGTTGGAAGATGCTATCAGGATTCCCCTCAGCCTTCTCTTCATTAGGCTAAACATGTCTAGTTCCCCACAGCCATTAGTTGTTGTTTTAGCCTCTAGATCAGGGATCCCCAAACTTGGCAACGTTAAGACTTGTGGACTTCAACTCCCAGAATTCTGAGTGTTGAAGGTCCTTACCCTTTTGGACCCCAGGGACCACCACACTCATAATTTTAAGTCCCGCGGACCACTAATATGGATTTTGACTGATGGGTAGCTTGCTGACGTTGGTGGGAAGGTCGGTCCCATATTCCAGAGCTGCAGTAGTCATAGGACTGGCCCTTTGGTCATCCTGGAGTAGCTGCTCCTACACCCGGGTGCACCGGCCTGCCATGGACTGGAGGCTCTGGACTAGGGGACCGACTTTCCCACCAACGTCAGTAAGCCACCCCGGGGCGGATTTCCCTCCCCCACCATTAGTCCCACCTTCTAGTTCCATCTCACGTGGCTCTACTCCAGGTAAGGTTTGCGCTTGACCGAAGGGTGGGGGCCAGCAGGTAGGTGGGCCATGTGGGCGGCGCAGCCTTGTCTTCCCGCGCAGCCTGGATTAATTGCTTTGTGGGGGACATTTCTCTGTGGACCTTCAAAATTTTCTTTTTTTAAAAAAGAAAATCAAAGGTGAGGTTTTATTACTACTTTTTGGTGTTCGATAGACAACATTTGCTTTTTTCAAAATTGCTGAAAGTGGGATCATGGCAATGACACATAAGGGTTGATAATGAGTCACCCTGGAATATGGCTCTCCTAATGTTGGTATGTTTTCTTTAAATAAAATTTTATTCAGTTTTCCACATATTAAAAACATCTTTTTTCAGTGAACAGCTTAGTTCCAGGTTATCACATTTCCATACAAACGTGACTTTAATTTCATACTCATCTTTCACGTTTGAATTCAAATCTTTCCATTACTTTCCGTATTTTCTATCATTTTTATTATATACTCTCCTCCAGCTTATTTTATATATATTTTTTCAATTTATTACTTAATCTGTTCCGTTAAACTTTAAATAACTCTCGTATTATCATATTCATTATACTTTATGGTTTTCTCTGTCAGGTTTGCATTTTCATCGCATATACTTAATTCATCATTTCAAAAGTTCAATCTCAATTCAAACATTTCTCATGGACCACCCAAATTTTCTCATGGACCACCAGTGGTCCCCAGCCCGCTGGTTGGTGACCACTGGACTAGATCATCTTCATTGCTCTTCTTTGCACTCTTTTCAAGGCCTCGGTATCCTTTTGTATCATGGAGGACCAAAACTGGATGCAATCTTTCAAATGTGACGTTATTAGTGCTGTGTAGAGCGGTAGTATCACTTCTCATGATCTTGATGCTCTCTGTTCATGCAACTTATGATTGTGTTGGCTTTTTTGGCAGCTGCAACACACTGCTGGCTCATACATAAGCACCTCCCCCCATTAACAAATCTACAAATAGACACAATAGCCCACACGGAAGAACACAGCCATATTCTTTGGTCATTTCTGGTAAAGAGGATGGAAAGGATTTTACAAATCCTGCTTTGAGTGTTTTCTTCTAAGTTACCAAGTTTGGAGAAAGCCTGGAAGATATGGAGGCCACATGTTGACTTAGCTTTGCTCTACCATCCTAAATTAGGAGCCTCCAAACTTGGTGATATTGAAAACTTTTGAACTTCAACTCCCTGGGAGTTGAAGTCCACAAATCTTGAAATCACCAAGTTTGGAGGTGCTGACTGGGGAATTCTGGGAGTTGAAGTCCACAAGTCTTAAAATCACCAAATTTGGAGGTGCTGACTGGGGAATTCTGGGAGTTGAAGTCCACAAGTTTGAAGTCACCAAGTTTGGAGACCCTTGTCCTTAATGAATGAGCACCTTTTCCTTGGCTGATCATAAGAACCAGGTTTGGGACTGTCCTCTTAAAAAAAATATCTCAACATTTCATAGGGAAAGTCCATCAAAACATCTAGAGATGTTCGACCATAGCACCATCCTGTGGTTTAGAGGCATGAAAAAAACAAGTAATCTACCTATTCCTGCTTCTGCTTGTCTTCTCTCTTTGCTAGTTAAATGACTCTTTCTTTTGCTCTTTGGATCCGAGAAATACCTTAAAAAAATGAAACAAGAATTGCCTCCTTCTCATGCTTCTGTTGATTGTGCATTGAAAGTCAATGTGCCACTCGGGGAGAACGTCGCTCTACGAGAATTTTAATGTCCTGTGGCACATCAGATTGCATTTATGCATCTCCGTGAATATATTAAATCTCTTGCCATTAGCAAACCAACAGGGCTGCGAAACTGTTTCTCAACCCCAGAAATGCTTAAAAATTAGGTGATGCATTTTTTATGAGCTGCCTGGCTGTTAGATCTGATTGAATCCTCCAATTCAAATTCAATTTTCATTTCTCCAAGCTTACTTCCACTGAAGTTTTTGGTTAAGCCAGAGGTCTCCAAACTTGGCAAGACTTGTGGACTTCAACTCCCAGAATTCTCCAGCCAGCATAGCTTAAACTTTAGTCTTAAAGTTGCCAGGTTTGGGGGGCACTGGATTAAGCTTTTACCACTGAATACACTTCTTTGTGCCTTCCCATCACACTTCTCCATCATTGCTCTATGTGAATAACTTTCTGTTCCACTGCTTCGCAGAAGGATAGTCGTTCAAAAATGAAGTCAGGTCAGGATGATTAAAACAGAGATTTGCATAGTGCCAGAAAGCTATTTCAGCCTAAAACAGGAATCTATGGGTCCTTCTTGGGAAGCATAAAGTCATCTTCCAATTAAGTGTGAAATTTAGTGAGTGTTTCTGGGCAGATTCTGTAGGTATATAAAAATATCTTGCCATTGTTGTCTTCTGGAACATTTTAGTCTTTCTCAGTCTGGTCCAACAGCTGTAGGATTTCATGGTGGTGTGACATCAATTTTCTAGGTCCCATCATATCACAAGACCTAAAAGGGACACCCAACCTCAGAAATGTCATCAAAAAAGCACCACAAAAAATGTTTTGGCTAGGATTGTATTTGCTAAAAACTGGAAAAATGAGAAAATACCATCGCAGGAAGAAATTATTAAGAAAATATTGGAATGTGCTGAAATGAGTAGATTGACATTTGAAATTAGAGAACAAGAGGATAAACAATTTTATAAAATTTGGGATCTTTTCTACCAATGGTTAGATAATAAAATACAATAATAGAATATCTAGAATCCTAGGAAATAATGAATATATAAAGATATATTTCTTTTTTTGATATCATATCTATAATAATGTTTTTAGGATAGATTTGGTATGATTATATGATTTGTTATAAAATAAATTAAGTAAATTATAGTTATCTCGCAAAGTATGAATGAATAAAATTATAGTCAAATGATTGTTTAATAGTGATACTAGGGTATTTAATTTCTGATTGATAATATGAATTATTATGTAATGTAATTGTAATTGAGACTACGAAATGGATGCACAAAAAACTGGTAAACCAACCGACACACTGCTTGTATATTTATGAAAGAAAGCTGGATGTTTTTATGTTTTGTTTGTTTTGTTGGTCTTTAAAAACCAATAAAATTATTTTCCAAAAAAAAAAAAAAAAAGTTCTTTCCATGCCAACTCAGAAAGCTCCAACTGCCCAAGGATCTGCTGATCCAGTTCTACAGAGGAATGATGGAGTCTGTCATCTGCATCTCTATAACTGTCCGGTTTGATTCTGCAACCCAACAAGACAGACACAGACTCCAGAGGATAGTTAGGACTGCAGAAAGAACAATTACTACCCACCTGCTTTCCATGGAGGACCTGCATCCTGCACCCTGAGTCAAAAAGAGGGCTGGGAAAATATTTACAGACCTCTCACATCCTGGATATACTGTATAAACTGTTTCAATTCCTTCCCTCAAAATGACACTATAGAGCACTGCACACCAGAACAAGTAAACACAAGGACAGTTTTTCCCCTTCCATTCCCCCTCATCCAGTCACAGTTGTCCAGTTGCCTCTTTAAAAAAAGCTCCTTTGGGACTTCCAACTCTGTTATTCTGTTAAACATCTCAACCACCCAACTGACAGTTGGAGACAGAAGTCTACTTGAGCTTTGTTGCTCTTCTCTTTACTCTTTCTACAGCCTTTCTTGGCATCCTTTTTTGTGTGTCATGATCTCAGAAGTCCATCACAAACTGTCCTGGGTCTAAAAACTCGACTCCTTTCAATAGGAAGAAGCTTGCTATTTTTGGGAATCCAAAGATGTTGCAATGCAAATTGTTGCAATGCAAAGATGTTGCAGGCCAACAGAATCCTAAAGTGGATTAACAGAGGGATAAATCAAGATGGAGGTACTAATACCACTCTATAAAGCCTTAGTAATGCCACACCTGGAATTCTTCATCCAGTTTTGGTCACCACACTATAAAAAAGATGTTGAGACTCTGGAAAGAGTGCAGAGAAGAGCAACCAGGATGATTAGGGGACTGGAGACTAAAACATACGATGAACAGTTGCAGGAACTGGGCCTGGCTAGTCTAGGGAAGAGAAGGACCAGGGGAGACAGGATGGCAGTCTTCCAATATTTGAGGGGCTGCCACAGAGAGGAGGAAGGGGGTCAAGCTATTTTCCAAAGCACCTGAAGGCCAGACAAAGAACAATGTATGGAAACTGATCAAGGAGAGATTCAACCTGGAAATAAGGAGAAACTTTCTGACAGTGAGAACAATCAACCGATGGAACGGAAGTTGCTTTCAAAAGTTGTGGGAGCTTCATCCCTGGAGGCTTTCAAGAAGAGACTGGATTGCCCCCTGTCAGAAATGGTGCCGGGGTGGGAGGTTGGATTAGATGACCTACAAGGTCCCTTCCAACTCTGTTCCACCAACCATGTGCACCGAGGAGTTGCATCCTTGCCAAGCAACCTTAAAGCTGGAATAAAGCAGCTTTAGGTCAGCAACGAATTTTGCGAGAGCGAACCCTATGGGGGAGACAAGAATTCCTCTGGCATTTGCCTCCCAATGAATAATTCAGTTCCCTGCAATGAGAACTCAGGGGTTGAGTGACCCCGACTATTCAGAGGAGACCGAGCAGGATAATAATAACTCCCGAAGACAAAACAAACCAGGAGAGAAGAGTCAGCTTCAAGCCTCGTTGAAATGCAGAGAATGAGAAGATGAGGGAGATAAGAACGGAGGCTCTGGAAAAATCCTTAACCTTGAGCCCTGGAGATTTATTTTTTTGCAAGAACTGCAAATTTTGGACAAACTCACAGCCGGTCATCTTGTCCACAAGGGAGTGGGATCCTGGATGCGTGTTGGTATTTAGGAATGTTCGTCTCTTTTGTTTATTTCTCAGTTCACCCATCAGCAGAATTCGGGAGAAATGTCCTTAAGAGTGAGGACCAGGGGAAGGGCCTGCCTTCGGAGGTTCTCATTGCTCCATCGCTCGGTGGCTTTTAAGAAGAGACTGGGCCCGTCACTTGTGTGAAATGGTATAGGGCAGTGGTGGCTAACCTTTTGGGGCTCCTGGGCCCAAAATTGCACACACATTAGTGTGCCAGCACCCAAAATGCAATGTGCGCCCCCTCTATGCCCCCTGTGCATGCATGTGCAATGCCCACCCCACCCCCTTACCTGCACTGTGCCTCACAGCTGATTTTTCAGCTGGTTTGAGGCCTTTTTCGGCCTCCCAGAGGCTTGGAAAAAAGTCTCTGCAAGGCTTTTCAGGTCGAATAATAGGCCCGTTTCGTCACTTCTGGTATTACAGGAAGTGACAAAACGGGCCTATTATTCGCCCTGAAAAGCCTTGCAGAGACTTTTTCCAAGCCTCTGGGAGGCCGAAAAAGGCCTCAAACCAGCTGAAAAATCAGCTGTGAGGCACGCGCGTGCGCAGTGAGGTAAGTTTGCCTGCCGCTCACATGCCAGCGCAAATGGCTCTACGTGCCACTTGTGGCACACGTGCCATAGGTTCGCCATCACGGGTGTAGGGTCTCCTTCTTCAGCAGGGGGTTGGACTAGATGACCTCTAAGGGCCCTTCCAACTTTGTTATTCTGTATTCTGTAAAACGTCAGAAGAGAGGGACCGACAGAGAGTAACAAAAACGTTGAATGAAGGAAATCTGGTGGCTACATTCAAAACTTATTTTCTCGGCTGAATTAGAGGGAATCCTTGTTTTGCAACCGTTCATTTCAAATTACAACAGAGTTGAACAAAGTTAGTAATGACTGGTGGTTTTCACACAGCCATCGCAGCATCCCCATAATCACTTGATCAAAATTCGCACACTTGGCAACTGGCACCCATCTCTATCTATCTATTTATCTATCTGTCATCCAGCCAGCCTGCCAGCCATATGTTCTCTCTCTCTCTCTCTCTCTCTCTCTGCCTCCCCCCCCCTATATATGCAGTTATTTTTGAGGTAGAAAACAGAATGAAGTCTTTCAAAGGATTTAAAAATCAGGGTTTTCTCCCTGTGTCCCAACCTCAGGGTCCTCCCCAAACCAGATCCCAGTGCTCTTGTTATTAAATCCACCCAGACTGACCTTGGAATCTTACTGGAGTGAGATTAGATTTTTGAATTATTCCTTTGTGCATCATTTGTTGGAATTAAACACTTTGTTCTTGGGTTAATGTTGGATTTTGTTGACCCGAAACTTGCGAATAACTTCATAACTTGTTCTCTCAATTGGTGTTAGGAGAGCGATTAGGGAGCCCTGCCCTGGAATGCTATGCAGGCATCAAGATGTCTTGCTTGTTTTCTTTCTCCATAGGACACACTTCTGTTTTGCTCTCTTGTTTTCGGGGTTTTTTGAACATTTCTTTTTTTCATGATGAAGATTTGGCATTCCCTCAGTGGGAGAGACAGAGTACCAGTTGGCGTTGATACCACATCTTTAGGATCCATGGTGCTCTCTGAGCTTGGTGGTTTTCTGGCAGACATTTCATTACCCAACTAGGTAACCTCATCAGTGCTAGAAGGGAAGGAGGGTTTGCTGTCTCTTAATATACATTTATATACAGGAAGCAAAACTCCACTCCCTTCTCGCACTGATGAGGTTACCTAGTTGGGTAATGAAATGTCTGCCAGAAAACCACCCAGCTCAGAGAATAATGAGGAGCCCACAGTTAAACCCTAAAAATAAAAAATAAAAAGCCATGGATGGAACCCACCATTTCTTCCCAAGCGGGGTTTGGAAAAATCCACCCTATGGATTGAAGCAACTGAGGGAAGGTTGGTCCCTGGGTTTTTCTCATCTGTGGCCTTTAAGACAACGTTGACTCCTGGCAGCTCCCTGGATTATCCCTCAAGTTTTCTTGGAAAGATTTCATGAATGACTCGCCTTCGCCTGTTTCCAAGAGCTGAGAGGGAATGACCACCCTAAGGTCATCCAGCTGCCTTTGCATTTAAGGCAGAATTAGAATCATCCAACAGCTGTTTTTTTAATGTAGTGCCTTTAATGACTACAGCAGGGGATCCAAGCTTTGCAACTTGAAGATCTCTGGACTTCAGCTCCCAGAATTCCCCAGCCAGCCATGCTGGCTGGGGAATTCTGGGAGTTGAAGTCCACAGGTCTTCAAGTTCCAAGGTTGGACATCCCCTGTGCTATGGAAAACCAGCTCACCTCTAGACTGTGGAGGTGTGGTCTGTATATCTGTATCAAATTCATAGAATAAGAACAATAGTATAGAGTTGGACGGGACCTTGGAGGTCTTCTAGTCCAACCCCCTGCTCAAGCAGGAGACCCTATACCCATGATGGCAAACCTATGGCACGCATGCCACAGGTGGCACGCAAAGCCATTTGTGCCAGCACGCGAGCCGCAGGCAAACTTACTTCACTGCACATGTGCGCACCTCACAGCTGATTTTTGGCCCATTTGAGGCCTTTTTCAGCCTCCCAGAGACCTGAGGACAGCTTCTGCAGTCTTTGCAGGACAAAAAAATAGGCCCGTTTTGTCACTTCCTGTAATGCCGGAAGTTATGAAGCGGGCCTATTTTTCGGCCTGCAAAGACTGCAGAAGCTGTCCTCAAGCCTCCGAGAGGCAGAAGGAGGCCTCAAATGGGCCGAAAATCAGCTGAAAGGTGCAGTACAGGTAGGGGAGTGGCACGGGGGAGATTGTGCACTCACGCAAGAGAGCATTGGGGGGGGGCGCTTGCATTGCCTTCTGGGTGCTGGCACATGAGAGCGTGTGCACAAACGCATGCACAATTTTTGGCACAGGAGCCCCAAAAGGTTAGACGCCGCTGCCTTATACCACTTTAGACGAAGAGTTGTCCAGTCTATTTTTGAAAGCCTCCAGTGATGGAGCACCTACAACTTCTCCTTCACCCCCCCAAAAAAAACATTTATTGATTTTTTTATTAATTACATTTCTTACTGCTTGATAAACATTGTGTTGTCCGGGCATTGAATTTGCTTTGCAGTTCTGATCATATTCTTAATTTCCGCCCCATTTTCCCAACCACTGGTAAAATAGATTCCATGTTTGATAGTATTCTGTGCCTTCTTTCTGCTTCATTTTCAATGTCGCTCTATCCATTTCTGCACAGTCTAGTCCAGGGGTGGGCAAACTTTTTGGCTCGGGGGCCGCATTGACTTTTAAAATTTGACAAACGGGCCGAGTCAGCACAAGATTTTTGGAATCGCCCCCCTTTCCCCCTTCTCCTCCTTCCTCCCCTCGGAGGCCCCTGAGTCAGGA
This sequence comes from Notechis scutatus, assembly GCF_049901735.1. Lineage (NCBI taxonomy): Eukaryota > Metazoa > Chordata > Lepidosauria > Squamata > Elapidae > Notechis > Notechis scutatus. The sequence continues at coordinate 2,999,082 of NC_142012.1, forward strand.
GTTGCTACCGCCGGCACGGCTCACGCGGTTCCAGTCCCGCGTTGCCTCGGGAAGGAAAAGGCAAAAGGGAAGAGCCACGACGGTGCTTTGCAACGGCAGCAGCGGCACCGGAGGCTCAGGCTCAGCGGCTCCTGGTTTTGCCTCTTCCTTCCCAAGGCAAGCGGGACTGGAGCGCGCGGAGCTGCGCCGGCGGTAGCAACTCCTGACAGCCCCAGCCGGACACCTGAGCGGAGCCCGGGCGGAACTGCCTGTTGCTGCTGCCGGAGTACCACCGGTCGCCTCCTCCAAGCAGCCCGCCCGCTCGCCGGCTTCCCCTCTGCCGCGCGGCTCGGGCCAGGTGCGAGCGCCAGCGAGTTAAAGGAAGCCGAAAGTTGCTGGGAAGTTGCTCGGGTTTCTGGGGCTTCCAGGCTTAAACTTTGCATAGGCAAAGTTTGCAGGCGGAGCGTCTTCCCGCCGAGGAGTGGGAAGGTTCCGCCCGGTGGGCGGGCGGGCGGGCTGCTTGGAGGAGGCGACCTGGCAGTGCTCGGGTTTCCCCTCCGCTGCGCGGCTCGGGGCCAGGCGCGAGTGCCCGCGAGGAAAAAGGAAGCCGCAAGTTGCTGGGAAGTTGCTCGGGTGCTGGGAGCAGGCTTTTAAAGTGCCGCCCGAGCAGGACCACCGAGCCAGGAAACGGGGCACCAAGGCAGGGCAAGGCTCCACCAGCAGCGGCCTAGGTTTAGGTGGCTCCAAGCAGCCCGCTCCAAGCAGCCTGCCCGCCCGCTGGGCGAACCTTCCCGCTCCTCGGCCGGAAGACGCTCCCGCCTGCAAGCTTTGCTTTTGCAAAGTTTAAGCCTGGAAGCCCCGGAAAAAAAAGGGGATCGGCGGGGACTCACCTTCGGAGAGGTTGCACTCGAAGGTGATTTCGAACTCCCAGCCGAGGCCTTTGCAAAGTTCTTCTTTTCTTTCCTACCCCGAGAGTGCTCTGCACTGTTTTGCAGCTTTGGGGGCCACGCGGGCGCAGGGCAATACGCCACGCCCAGCAATTTTTTTTTCAGGGGCGGGCCGGATTGGACAGACCAACGGGCCGGATGTGGCCCGCGGGCCGTAGTTGCCCACCCCTGGTCTAGTCTCTTCTTCATTATCTCTTCGTGTCGCGATGCTTCTTCATTTTTCCAATGCGGTCGAATATAATCCTTGCTGCTATTACAATGTGTAATATTACATACATGACAGTGGTGGGATTCAATTTTATTTTACTACCGGTTCTGTGGGTGTGGCTTGGTGGCCGTGGCTTGGTGGGCGTGGCTTGGTGGCTTACATTCGCACATACACCTTAGCAACTAACAGCATAATCAGATAAAAGCTAAATTACCTTAAAAAGAAAAGTACTAATAACTCTGTGATGAGGCCTGGGTGGTATTTAAAAATTGTAAGGACCTCAAAGTGATGGTAAAATTCTCTTATTGCAAATTTGTATATTTGTATACTATTGGTCTGAAACAATGTCAGCGGGGAAACATAACACAGATTTTACATGGCCTGGAAGGATAATATACATATTTAAAGTATCTGCACCAGTGGTGGGATTCAAATTTTGTTACTACCGGTTCTGTGGGCGTGGCTTGGTGGGCGTGGCAGGAGAAGGATATACTGCAAAATCCCCCTTCCCTCCCCACCCCACTAACCTGCTTTCCAGCTCCGTTCTCCTGTGCAGGGCAACCAAAGGAGACCCAGCCGATCAGCTGGGACTCAATGGGAGGCAGAGAAGAGATGGGGCCGGCAGGGCCGGTCAGAGGTGGGATTGGCCGGTTCTTCCAATTACTCAAAGTTTCCACTACCGGTTCTCCAGAAGTGGTCAGAACCGGCTGAATGCCACCTCCGATACATAATTTTCTTATCTAATTTTTCTGACATTATACCTAATAAAAACAGTTCATGTTTAAAATCTACATGATTCCCTATCATCTTTTCTAACCATCTTTGCCCATTTTTTTTTTGTTTTGTGTTTTGGCACAAGTCCTCCACATATGATAAAATGTACCTGTCTTTTGATTACATTTCCAACATTTGCTACGCACCCACAACCTCCGAAGGCAAGTTGTTCCATTGCTTGATTGCTCTCACCATTTGGAAATTTCTCCTTCATTCCAGGTTGCTTCTCTCCTTGGTTAGTTTCCATCCATTGATTCCCGTCTTGTCTTTTGGTGCTTTGGAAAATAGGCTGACCCTCCCTCGTCTTTGTAGGTTCCCCTCAAATATTGGAACACTGCTTCAAGTCTCCCCTAGTCCTCGTCTTTCTATTAGACTAGAAGTCCCCAATTCCTGTAATCCTTCTTCATACATTTTGGCCTCCAGCTCCTTAACCATGCTTGTTGCTCTCCTCTGCACTCTTTCCAGAGTCTCGAGATCTTTCTTTTATATTGTGGTGATCAGAACTAGGTGTAGTATTTCAAGCATGGCTGGACTAAAGCTTTGTAAAAAGGTACCAACATTTCATGTGATCTTGATTTTATCCCTCTATTAATGCACTTTAGAATTGCATTGGCTTTTTTGGCTGCTGCTGCACACGGCTGGCTCATATTTTATTTATTTATTTATTTATTTATTTATTTATTTATTTATTTATTTATTTATTTATTTATTTATTTATTTATTTGATTTGCCAATTGTTTACAAGATAATAAAGTATAAATGTATACATAGTTGTGAATACATGAAATGGGTACATATAAGAAAAATAAAAGAATAAGAGAAACAATAGGACAGGGACGGTACGTTGGTGCGCTTATGCACGCCCCCTACATAATCACTATATCTAAGTGATTATCCATTAGGACTCCAAGATTCCTTTCACAGTTGGTTGTATTCAGCCTTAGTAAGGCCACACCTAGAGTACTACATCCAGTTTTGGTCACCACACTATAAAAAAAGAGGTTGAGACTCTAGAAAAAGTACAGAGAAGAGCAACCAGGATGGTGCGGGGATGATTGGAGGCTAAAACATACGATGAACGGTTGCAGGAACTGGGCCTGGCTGGTCTAGTGAAGAGAAGGACCAGGGGAGACAGGATAACAGGGTTTAAATATTTGAGGGGCTGCCCCAGAGAGGAGGAAGGGGGTCAAGCTATTCTCCAAGGCACCAGAAGGCCAGACAAGGAAGAATGGATGGAAACTGATCAAGGAGAGACTCAACCTGGAAATAAGGAAACATTTTCTGACAGGGAGAACAACCCACCAATGGAACAGAAGTTGCTTTCAAAAGTTGTGGGAGCTTCATCACTGGAGGCTTTCAAGAAGACTGGACTGCCATCTGTCAGAAATGGTGTAGGGTCTCCTGCTTGGGCAGGGGGTTGGACTAGATGACCTACAAGGTCCCTTCCAACTCTGATTATCTGTTAATCTTATATATATATAAAAGCCAGCTACCTACACAGTTGGTTTTTCCTTGCCTAAGTGTAAAATCTTACTTTTATCTCCGTAAGCTTAATCATCCTCCGCTTTTAATCTTGGATTAAAAGATTTTCATCCCAGGCCATGGAGAAGTTCAGGGAGAACTTGGCTCTGTTCGCAGCTGTGCAGTGAAGCAGAAGCTGGTTTTCTTAAATGCACAGCTGTCGTCTTTCTGCTGAAAGCTTATCCCTGCCAGCACCATCTGGACTCCAGGTTTTCTCCTGCGATCCTGTTTTATTTCTTCTTCTTATTTTCCAGCTTTCTAAAGAAACAACCAGCCCATCGAACTTCACTTAGCTGAATGTTTTTCATTTCCCCCCTGAGGGTTTGTCTCTCTCCCTAGCCGTAAATTCATCTTGAAGAGTCTTTTCCCCTGGGGATGCGATTTGGCAAGCCGAGAACAGGCCTGGTGGGTTCGTTTTGTCCTTGTATGTGGGAATTGCCTACAAAAACTCTTGTGGTTTTCTTTCTCCCTGAGAGTCTTTTTTTAAAAAAAAATTTGGACATTTAGGATGGGCAGAGAAGCAGAAAGAGAGTTTTTGCTCCGGACTAATCTGTGCTGTGCGGCAGAAGAGCAAATCTTTCTTGGAACCCAGTTGGGATTATATATTATATTTATATACATTATATATATATAAAATATATTTAAAAAGTAGTGTTAGGAATTTTAGAGCAGAAATTACTTCTTGTAGATTTCCCTCAGGTGGGTTGATTGTCAAGACCCATAAATCTCTGCCACTGGGATGATCGGGTCTGTGAGCCAAACCTCCCAACGTGGAAGAAGAAATGGTGGGGTTCTCCGGGTTGTAAGATATTTGTGAGGTTACCAATCATCCCCTGAGTTCAGGGATGGGATTCAAAAATCCGAGCAACTGGTTCGCTGCCCAGTTGCTGGATGGGCGTGGCCGTGGTGGGTGTGGCTTACTGGAACTTCCGGGAGGGCTGTTTTTTTGTCTTCCCCATAGTCCGGAGGCTTCCCTCGGGCCACTGGGAGGGCAAAAACAGCCTCCCCCAGGCTCCGGAGGGCCTCTGGAAGCTGGAAACAGGCCCGTTTCACGACTATTTTCACCTTCCCATATGGACCCTGCACTTACATGTATTGAAAATGGGTTGTATGGAGACTCCTGGGAGGCGAGGGGTGGGCAGGACCAGCTGGTTGGTTCAAATGCTGGTTTGGCGAACCGGATGTAAATTTAACATCCGGTTCGCCCAAACCTGTTCAAACCGGTAGAATCCCACTCCTGGGGAAAGTAAAAGGAAGCTTTATTAGGTATGCTTGCCACCACGAGTTATTTATAACAGTAATGAAGGCCAGGATAAAGGTAAATAAACACATAAATATAAACATGACACCTTAGCACAGGCATCAAAGAGACAGAGATACGAATTCTGAAACCTTTGAATCTCACCTGTTTTGCAAACTCATCTGTTGTCTCCTTCTGCAATGAAGTCACTTCTTCTCATCCTCTCTTCACAAATAGAATTCTTGCTTGTTTGTTTTTGTAAAATAACAATAACAATAACAATAACAATAACAATAACAATAACAATAACAATAATAATAATAATAATAATAATAATAATAATAATAATAATAATAATAATACTTTTATAAGCATTTTTAAGCATCAAAGATGTTGGATGGTTTCCTTGCAATATCACAGAGAATAGATTCAATTTATTCTGAAAATGCCAAGTGGGTGTCTCAATGAGATGGAGAATAATTATGCCTGTAAACTGGCTTCTTTATTATTTCACTGTGAACTTGCAGATGCTGGACTTTTTAATAAAATTGCCTCCCCCAGGATTCACCCCAGTCTGCACCCCTTCATCTCCCTTATTCATTGCAAAGAAGGGTTCTTTAGACACCACAATACTTTGCAATTCAACAAGCCAGGAAAAACCGCCGGCAGCTGTTTGTGGGAATGGTTGACAGGCTGAGTCCACAAAGCAACAATAAAATGATGACCACTGCAACTTTGGACTGACTCGCAGCTGCAGGAGAAACGTACAATGGCATTTCCCTTCCTTCACTAGATTAATTTGCCTTTGAGGAGTTGAGTTTAAGAATGAGTAAACAGAGGAATGAGAAAGTCCTTAGTGGCCCCAGAGTAACACCAAAGCCAGAGAAAGCTATGAGTAGCAAGTTGGAAGGAGAACTGAGAATTGTACAGGATATGCAAAGCTTCCCATGAATTGTGAGAAGAAATTCTTCCTTGGAGACTCTACAAATTACCAGCCCTTTTTCTTTCCGGGTCCTCTTTTTGGAACTGATCTTTCACCCGGCCAACATCCTCATATTCTCCTACAGAATACAGAATAATGGAAGGCAACTTGGAGGTCTGTGGGCATGGAACTTTCTTGGATGCTGAAAGGACCCATTTACACCCATTTGCACTATTCAGGTAACCCTGAGGGCACAGATAAACCTCCAAGTGGCCTCAACAATTCTCAGAAAGAGTGCTAACGACCAGATGACTGTAAGGAATACAAAATCTTCCATTGTCCATCCTTCTCCACCATTCAGTCTGAACTGAAGAAGCTTCTTGGATGAGAAGCAAAACCTCTTCCAGGAAAAAACAAAGTCCAGGTGCCTTTTGAAAAAAAAAAAGTACTTTGGGGACAGCCATGACTTGGATGACTGAGAATCTCCACAGACGATTGTCCAGTCTCTTCTTAAAAACCTCTACTTCTTTGGAATTTACATCAGAAAGATGTTTTAACTGAATATATTGCTATGAAGGTAGATTGCAATGCATTAATTTGCAAAAGGCTGATTTAAGCTTTTTAATAATTTCTCTAAAAAACAACAGTAATAGACTCCACAGGAAAAAAAGTCTTTTGTGAAGAAAATATTCTCCAATAGACCAATCAAAAGAACCATCAGAGTTCAATTGACAGTTAACAGTTGCCTTCACTGATGGTCATCAGAGAGTTGGGTTTTAGGGACAATTATTTATTTATTTTGTTTGTTTGTCAAGCATATATGAGAAAACAAGGACAAGTATGAACCTAACTTATAAACATATAAGTATAAACAGGTATAAGTAAATACATAATCAATGAGTACGAATAAATGGGAACAGTAGGACAGGGAGAGTAGGGACATAGAACATAGAATAACAGAGTTGGAGGTCATCTAGTCCAACTCCCTGCGCAAGCAGGAGCAAATATTAGCTTCTACCTGGGATCGAACTCACAGCCTCCTGATTGTGAAGTGAGAGTCCTTACAGACCTCTTAGGAATGGAGTGAGGTCCACGGTAGACAGTTTAAGGTTAAAGTTTTGGGGGTTTGAGAATGTAACAATGGAGTCTGGGAGTGAGTTCCAGGCGTTGACCATTCTGTGGCTGAAGTTGTATTTTCTGCAATCAAGTTTGGAGCGGTTTAGTTTGAGTTTGTATTTATTGTTTGCTTGTGTGCTATTGTGGTTGAAGCTGAAGTAGCCGTTGATAGGTAGGACATTGTAGCAGACAATTTTGTGTACTAAGCTTAGGTCAGACTATAGGCGGCGTAGTTCTAGGTTGTCCAGGTCCAAAATTGTGAGCCTGGTAGCATCAAGTATTTTACTGCGAGCAGAGGAGTGGAGGACTCTTCTCATGAAATACCTCTGGACTTGTTCGATTGTATTAATGTTCATTATACAGTGTGGATAATGCTTCAAGCCAGAGAACAGACTAGAACAGAATAACTAAGTTGAAAGGGAAAAAGCAAATAAACAAAGCATGTTCAAAAAAGAACCAGAAAGTCCAGTGCCTTTTGAAAAAACACCTTTGGGATAATCATGACCTGGAGGACTGAGAATCTCCATAGACCAGAGGTCCCCAAACTTGTCAACTTTAAGACTTGTGGACTTCAACTCCCTGAATTCCTTTGCTGGCTGAGGAATTCTGGGAGTTGAAGTCCACAAGTCCACAAGTCTTATAGTTGCTAAGTTTTGAGGCCCCCGCTGTAGACATTTGCTTGTCAAAAATGCTTCCAACATGATTCCCTGTGGAAATCCAAAGCAGTGATGGGATTCAGCTGGTTCGCACCGGTTTGGGAGAACTGGTTGTTAGGTTTCTGAGCAGTTTGGTGAAGTGGTTGTTGGAAGAAATCGTTAGGGCAGAGAACTGGTTGTTAAATTATATGAATCCCACCACTGATCCAACATCCTGTTGCTGGAATATTCTGAAGCATAAAGGAGACAGCCACAGGTTTCTAACTTCATAACCCTTCATTTGACTTAGTTGAGGGGCTGCACCCGATCTTATCTCCCACTATTCATCACAGCTCTTAATATTATACTGCTCAGGCAGGTCTCCAGATGGAGAGGTGAAGGACGGGACACTAGATCTTCGGGGTGCCGAGCCATGTAGTTCATTGGGGTCCGGAAATAAAATTCCGGTCTCTGAAAATGTTAAGCAATTCAACATGGTGTCCGCAGCTCCATTGTTCTCTGCAGGATATTGGATGCATTCAAGGCAGGTAAGAGTTTCCCTCTGTATCAATCATGGTTAAATAGGCCGCGTGTCTCTTCTTCAGGCCATAAATTTAAACCTAGGTGACAGCAGATATTATATTCCATCTAATAAAATGAGCAACTTTCCTTTATGGCCTCGATGTCCTCGCAACTCAGTGTTTTCAGGCTCACAAGGTATTTATTTATTGTATGTATTTATAATTCAGTTTATTATTTTGACAACAAATAACTCAAGGCAGTCAACACAGCCTCTGCCTTATTTCCCCAACAATGAAGGTACTGTGAGGTGGGGTTGGTTGAGAGAAGGAGACCGACCCAGCTGGCTTTTATGCCTAAGGTGGGACTAGAACTCACAATCTCCTGGCAATTAGGCCAAAGTCACCCAGTCACTTTCATGCCTAAGGCGGGACTAGAACTCTGAGGAGGAGAATGATTGGCCCAAAGTCACCCAGCTGCCTTTCATGCCTAAGGCGGGACTAGAACTCTGAGGAGGAGATTGATTGGTCCAAGGTCACCCAGCTGGCTTTCATGCCTAAGGTGGGACTAGAACTCAGAGGAGGAGAATGATTGGTCCAAAGTCACCCAGCTGGCTTTCATGCCTAAGGTGGGACTAGAACTCAGAGGAGGAGATTGATTGGTCCAAGGTCACCCAGCTGGCTTTCATGCCTAAGGTGGGACTAGAACTCAGAGGAGGAGATTGATTGGTCCAAGGTCACCCAGCTGGCTTTCATGCCTAAGGCGGGGTTAGAACTCAAAAGTTCCTGCTGATTGGCTCAAGGTCTCCCAGCTGGCCTTCATGGCTAAAGTGAAAGAAGTCACTATCAGATGATTCATTTAAATTGCATTGATTTGTTTAACAATCATGACAAAAGGATCACAACATTGGACTCATTATCTGCCTTACTTAACAAGAGAAAATGTAGTCTTAGCAAGAGACGTAGTCTCAATTGTGGTTGTAAGTGCAGGACTACCTGCATTTTGCTGTTTTGAAGCATCATTTTTTTAATGCAATGTACCGTCTTTGGCCATCATTTAAAGGCCTAGACCATGTGGACATCTCTTAAAATCATTGTTCCCCTGGGTTGATTGCTTTCACTGTCAGAAAATTCCTCCTTATTTCCAGGTGGAATCTCTCCTTGATCAGTTTCCATCCATTGTTCCTTGTCGGGGCTTTGGGTGCTTTAGAAAATAGCTTGACCTCTTCCTCTCTGGGGCAGCCCCTCCTCAAATATTGGAAGGCTGCTCTCCTGTCTCCCCTGGTCCTTTTCTTCCCAAGACTAGCCAGGCCCAGTTCCTGCAACCGTTCTTTGTATGTTTTCGTCTCCAATCATCCCCTCATCCTCCTGGCTGCTCTTCTCTGCACCTTTTTCTAGAATCTCAGCATCTTTTTTATAGTGTGGTGACCAAAACTGGATGCAGGACTTACTCCCGGTGAAGCCCTACTAAGGCTTTATAGAGTGTATTAGCACCTCCCTTGATCTTGATTGTATCCCTCTCTTAATGCAACTTAGGATTGCATCGGCTTTTTTGGCTGCTGCCACACACTGCTGGCTCATAACATCTGGGTCATTAATTAACTAATTAATTAATTGGGCAGATGTTAATTTTATTAACGGTCTAAAAATTAGGGCTGTTAGAAAAAACTGAGATCTGCCCCACTTGGATTTTTTTTTTATAGCTGAAGGAAGGGATCAAATTCTTGGAAGCTGTTAGCATGCTACACCCTTCTCTCCACCTATCGTATCGAAGTGGAAAAACCTTCATTTTATAAGGCGATAAAAGTAATTTTGTTCAGATGATTCAGTGGGGAAGGAGGTCTGTCTTTTGGCTTGGGGTTTATTTTTTTTTTTACAAGTCTGTAGGCAGTTTTAGGATGGTCCCTTCATTGGATTTTGTGACTTTTGCTTTTGAGGGCTGTAAACATTTTGCTGTAGGGACAATATATAAATGCTGCAAATAGAACGAGGAACAGGATAACAATCAATAAACCTTGGATACCGAAAGGGAGGTGTTAAGGAAAGTTTGATTGAAAAGATCTGCAGATTTTTTCCCCCAGTCCATCAATCAACGTCTAGACCAGAGGTCTCCAAACGTGGCAACTTTAAGACTTGCCAACTTTAGGGCCCCCTGGCGTAGACTCTGCCACTGCAAAATTTTAATGAAACTATGCCTATATGTACACTAAAAGTCTCCCAAAATTTACCTCCTAGTGACACGATGTACGTATCTTGTCGTTTTCTTGGCAACCGAAGTTGTTTGCCTTTTGTTCACGAGAAATTTTGTTCCCCCCACCCATCCAGCTGTTTGGTTTAGCCAACAACCTGAGGGATTCTTGACAGCCTCTCATTTAGCTACTAATGTGTTTGGATGCTTTGCTCCTGGAGACCATTCAAGGCAGTGGTGCAATTCAATTTCTTTTACTACCAGTTCTGTGGGCGTGGGTTGGTGGCCATGGGTTGGTGGGCATGGCAGGGGAAGGAGACTGCAAAATCCCCCTCCCCACTAACCTGCTTTCCAACTCCGTTCTCCTGTGCAGGGCAACCAAAGGAGACCCAGCCGATCAGCTGGGATTCAATGGGAGGCAAAGAAGAGATGGGGTTGGTGAGGCCAGTCAGAGGTGGCATTGGCCGGTTCTCCCAAATACTCAAAATTTCCACTACCGGTTCTCCAGAACTGGTCAAAACCGACTGAATCCCACCTCTGATCCAAGGTCAGTCACTTAGCCGAGCAAGGTATGCGTTTCTGGTGAACTAAAGATAAGACTCTTAAAAATATGTGGAACTGTCCTGAGACAGTTCCATGTCACTAAATCCAGTTCTTGGTTTTTGGGGTATCATGACAGGATTATGAAGAACACACACTCATCTTCAAGAATTCAGAGGAACTTGCGCGGAAACCTAATGCAAAGTGTCTCCCACTGCATCCCCTAACTTTTTATTTAGTGGCATGGAAAATCCGGTATCAGTGACCCTTCCTGCATGTGGAGGGCATGTTAAAGGATTTCGTCTACAAGGAATCCATGTTGCACTGGAAGGACAACAGCTGAAGAAGACAACTGCTCTATGGGTCATCTTCCACATCATCTGGTAGACCAATAGAAGAGACGATCGGTAGCTCAGGGTTGAACTGTAGGGTCCTTGGTGCTCTCTGAGCTGGCTGGTTTTCTTGCAGATGCTTCATTACCCAAGTAGGGAACATCATCAGGGCTAGAATAAAGTGGGGTTTGTGGAGTAGTAAAAGAAAGAGGAGGAGGAGGGAGGAGGAGGAGGAGGAGGAGGAGGAGGAGGAGGAGGAGGAGGAGGAGGAGGAGGAGGAGGAGGAGGAGGAGGAGGAGAGAAGGAGATAACTGTGGTTCATGGATACTCTCTGAACTTGAGGGTTTTCTTTCTGACATTTCATTACCCAATGAGGTAACACCATTAGTGCTAGAAGGTTGGGTTTGTGGAATGGAGGAGGAGGACTGTGAGATCCTTGGTGCTCTCTGAGCTTAGTAGTTTTCTTCCAGATGTTTCATTACCCAGCTAGGTAACATCATCAGTGCTAGAATGGAGTGGGATTTGTGGAGAGGAGGAGGTAGTGGAGGAAAAGAGGGAGGAGGAGGAGGAAGAAGAAGAGGAGGACTGTGAGATCCTTGATACTTTCTGAACTTGGTGGTTTTCTTCCAGACGTGCTAGTAGGTGGAGTTTGTGAAGTGGAAGATAAGGTAATGAGGAGGAGGAGGAGGAGGAGGATGATGGAGAAAGAGGAAGAAGGAGAGGGGGAGGAGGAGGAGGAGGAAGAAGAAGACAACTGTGGGGTCCTTGGTGCTCTCTGAGCTTGGTGGTTTTCTTGCAGACGTTTCATGACTCAACTAGGTAACATCATCAGTACTAGAAGCAAGTGGGGTTTGTTCTCTCTTTAGGCAGCAAAAGGTTTTTTTTTTTGTGTACTTCCTTTCTCTTCTTTCACTAATTCTCACATCTAATGCGATTGGCATTTCCCCCCCGCCCCCCAAAAAAATGTTTGTGGAAGAAGAGATGTTCAGAGAAATAGGCCCAGAAAAATTGTGTGCATCTTACATAAATCTGGGTCAACGCAGGCCAAAAGGAAGTGTGTGAATGCAGTTGTGTTTTCATTGCATAATCCTTGGCTGCCGTTTTCCTGGCCTCCCACATTGCTGTCAAATCCCACAGAAAGGCAACGCAGGGGAGCATCATTTTTTTTGCACTTTTCCAAGATTCGTTGCTACTGCCAGAACTGAGAGACATTCCTGCCCTTGAGAAATAGTTGAAGAATTTCTGATTTCCCCCTCTGAGAATTGGGGACAAAATTCATGCTTTTGCTAATGAAGTGGGAAGATCTGTTGCTGACCCCCATCGGATAATGGAGTTCTTGACTCGCAACAGTTTGGTTAGTGATGGTTTGAAGTTACAACTCTCTAGCAGCTCTTTAGCAGTGAACAATACCCCGATCCAGGAACTACCAACTCAGTAAACAATGGCTTGTTCTAGGAACCACCAAGAACACTCCCATCAGCCTTGATAGGGCAAGCTCCTTGTATATAAGCAGAAAGCAAACCTCACTCCCTTCTCACACTGATGATGTTACCTACTCATGAAAGGTCTGCAAGAAAATAACCACGGTCAGAAAGCACCTAAGTCCCCACATTTTCCTCCTCCTCTTCCTCTTCCACCTCCTCCTCCCCTCCTCCTCCTCCTCCTCTCCACAAACCTCCCTTGCTTCTACCATTGATGATGTTAGATTAGAATTCTTTTTATTAGCCAAGTGTGATTGGACACACAAGGAATTTATCTTGGTGCAAGTCCTCTCAGTGGACATAAAAGAAAAGAGACATTCGTCAAGAGTCAAGAATCATCAGGTACCACACTTAATGATAGTCACAGGGTACAATTAGAATAGAATAGAATAGAATAGAATAGAATAGAATAGAATAGAATAGAATAGAATAGAATTCTTTATTGGCCAAGTGTGATTGGACACACAAGGAATTTGTCTTGGTGCAAATGCTCTCAGTGTACATAAAAGAAAAGAAACATTCATCAAGAGTCAAGAATCATCAGGTACAACATTTAATAATAGTCACAGGGTACAATAAGCAATCAAATCATACTAGGAAACAGTCAATATAAATCATTAGGATACAAGGGGCAAAGTTACAGTCCTACAGTCACAAGTGGGAAGAGATGGGTGATAAGGAGTGATGGGAAGATTAACAGTGATAGTAGTTACCTAGTTGGGTGGTGCAATCTGCAAAAAAAAAAAAAAAAAACCACCATCAAGCGTAGAGATTACCAAGGACCAAGTTTACCAAGTTTAAAAATAAAAATAAATAAAATAAAAAACCTGATTTTATGGTTTAATAATGCATTGTACATCATGAAATCCTTCTGGTTCCAAGATGGGATAGATAGATAGACAGACAGACAGACATGGAAGAGAGAGAGAGAGAGAGGGAGGGAGGGAGAGAGAGAGAGAGAGAGATGGGATATAGTGGTGATATTCTACTGGTAGCATCAGCTGTTGAAGACACAGGGAGAATACAGGATTGCAGGAGAAGGTCAGTAGCAAACCCTCTGTGTGGGTGCAAAGCACGCCCACCAAGCCACGCCTAGAGAACTGGTGGTAAAAAAAAGTTGAATTCCACCAGTCATAGGATCAATAGACAGACAGACAGACATACTGACAACATGGAACACAGGAAAAAAAGAGAAATATGGATGATAGATGGGTAGATAGAAATAGATAGATAGATGATAGATAGATAGATAGATAGATAGATAGATAGATAGATAGATAGATAGATAGATAGATGGATGGATGGATGGATGGATGGATGGATGGATGGATGGATGGATGGATAGATAGATAGATAGATAGATAGATAGATAGATAGATAGATAGATAGATAGATAGATAGATAGATAGATAGATAGATAGATAGATAGATAGATGTGTATATCTATGTATGGCTGATAGGTAGAGAACATAGAAGGGAGGGAGGGAGGAGGAGAGAGAAGAGTTTCAAATGGTGCCAATGAACCCCAATTCTACCCTTTACACTAGTGCAGAAAAAAGAATCCATTGTGATCTCTCTTCCTTCTGACATAATAGAAAAATTCAATCACAGATGTTCCTATCATAACATCCAATGCTGAACTGGGTGGTGTTGATAATTCCAGTGGAAAACCAGAATTATATCCTTGAAAAGTTGATGATACCCTCTGAATGAATCAGACAAATCAAAGTTCCCTGCACCACATAATTTGTATTTTGTATGATTGCACATTTTTTTACTCCATTGCCGTCATCCCCAAAATTGTGTGCCTTTGGTGAAATGTACTGCTGCTTTCTTTGTGACTAGATTTGTAATTTCTTCCTTCTGAGGTCTTCTGGGGTTGTTGGAGCTACTGAAAAGTTTACAGGAGCAAATATGTAGACAGGCTAAAAGTGTCATTTTCATTCAGGTTGCCTTTTCATTCAAGTTTTCTCCTGTATTAGTTCTCCACTCTAAGGACAGCAACTTTTTTATTTTATTTTTTCTCTTGCCTTCATGAAAAAGAAAAACAATATTCATGGAAAATACAAAGATCAGATCAGAGAGATTTATCTGCACCCAGTTCTGATCACCACAATACAAAGAGATGTTGAGACTCTAGAAAAAGTGCCGAGAAGAGCAACCAACATGATTAGGGGACTGAAGGCTAAAACGTACGAAGAATGGTTGAGGGAACTAGGCATGGCTAGTCTAACAAAAAGAAGAACTAGGAGTGATATGATAGAAGACTTCCGTTATTTGAGAGGCTGTCAACAAGGAAGAGGTAGACAACCTATCCCCAGAAGCCCTTGAGGGCAGGGCAAGAAATAATGGATGGAAATGTTTTTGGAATTTCTCAGTCATCCAGGACCTGGTTGTCCCAAAGGTGCTTTTTCAGGAGGCAAACGGACTTCCTTGTTTTTCGTTGAAGACCTTTCACTTCTCATCCAGGAAGCTTCTTCAGCTCTCTCTTCTTCAGGTAACACCATCATTTCAACCCTGGCTGAGCTACAAATGTTCTCTTTAAAATATAAAAACAATTATACCTATAAGCAGATTAAAATGACAAAAGACTAAGAACAAACGGAAACAAACCAAGTTTGGATTGCTGTTCAGATTCATCCAATTGGAGGATTCATACAGTATACTGAGATACAGTTCAAGATAATCAATCAGAATAGAGCTGGAAGGGACATTGGAGGTCTTCTAGTCCAGCCCCCTATACCATTTCAGATAAGTGGCTGGCTGCCCAGTCTCTTCTTAAAAACCTCCATTGATGAAGCACCTACAACTTCTGGTGGCAAGCTGTTCCACTGGTTGATTGTCCTCACTGCTAGGAAGTTTCTGCTTAGTTCCAGGTTACTTCTCCCCTTGATTAGTTTCCATCCATGGTTTCTTGTCCTGCCTTCTGGTTCGTTGGAAAATAAATGGTCTCCTTCCTCTTTATGGCAGCCCCTCAAATGCTGGAATCCTGCTATCATGGAATCCCTAGTCCTTTTTTTTCTCTAGACTGGCCAAGCCCAAATCCTGCAACTGTTCTTCATATGTTTTAATCTCCAGGCTTTGAATCATTTTAGTTGCTCTTCTTTGGACTTTTTCCAAAGTCTCAACAACTTTTTTGTAATGTGGGAATGCAGCATTCCAGCTTATTGATCTTTATTGAATTGGTGTTTTTTTTTACATTGTCTATGGAGATTCTCAATCATCCTGGTCATTATTGTTTCAAATGTGCTTTTAAAAAGGCAACTGGACTTTGTTTTTTCTTTGAAAATATTTTGCTTCTCATCCAAGAAGCTCCTTTGTTTTTTTTTTTTGTTTTTTTTTATGCTGTTTCAGCCCAGCTAGATGACAGTCTCCAATCAATCTTGATTGAGTTTCCCAAAGTTTGAGCATGGTCAGAAGTAAGGATGGAAAACCACTGGGAAATCCCAGAGCTAGATTGAGATGCCAGAATAACGTTTGGAAGAATGACCCTGCCAATAACTATGATGTCTTTGCCAAGGAAGTGACATGCTCATACATTCCAAAGGAACTGAGATCACTTGAAGACTTGATATATATATATTTTTGGCTATTGTTCTTGATCACTGCAATGGATCTGAAATAGAGGACAGATCTTCAGTCAACAAGGCACCAGAATTCCAAAGATTGCCCTAATTAAAACGTGAGCCTTGAGCCAAACTTCAAAAAAACTTCAAAGGATTTATTAGGAGCGCCATACTGGCATGACCTGGGCGCAGCCAAATCTGAGATATGTAATTGACAATCGCCTATGTCCCTGTTTCCCCCCACCCCTCTGGGTGTATCATAATTCAGATTCTCCAATGAAACACGTTCATGGGCTGGGTGTCTTCAATCATGCTCTCCAATGGAGGATTTTCTGACAATCAGCTGGTCCCGCCTATCCTGTCCTATATTTCAGTCTTTTTCAGCTTAGCTGATTTGTGCGGCACAGCGGATTTCATGTGCCTCAGTTGTTCTACTTACTGGGGCTGCCCTTGTTCTGACCAAGGCTTCCTGAGATTGTAATTAAGCACACACTTAGTTAAAACAACTTTTGTTTTATTTCAATGCTGGGAATTATGTTCATTCCCAACCCATAATGAGTCCCAAACAGTCCCTCAAGATAAGCACCCACCTTTCTCTCCTTTGAATTGCTGCCAACAACTAAAGTACTGAATGAACTATTAAAAAAAAAAAAAAACCAACCAAAGTACAAAAGTCCACACAGAGCTTCAAGGATTAATCCGAACAGAATGAACGACTTTGCTTCCTGCAAAGGTTTCTTCACCTTTGCCTGTCCTTTATACTTTATGGGAGGGGCAATCACCTCCAAGCCTTACTCCCAAGTCGCCCCTTTTGTCTTAGCTGCTCCTGCCTTCTGGCAGCTCTGTGCATACGCGCATTGGGAACAGGCTCCCTGGATCCTCTGCCTCGCTGCTGCCAGACTCCAAAGGCTCCAGAGTCAGCACCCCACTCCCAGATGGTCCTGGCCCCATCTCTGCATCGGATATAGGACCCTCAACCGAGTCCTCCCCAGACTCCCAGACTGGTCCCCATTCTTCCCCACTGTCCAATTCCGCTGCCATCTACCCTGGCTGCGGTGAACCACAACAGCCCCGTAGAGGTTCAAATTGGTGTTGTTTGAATGCTGTGAAGCACACGCTCACAGAACCATTTGTTAAACCAGTTGCAACCCACCAGTGACTGCTTGATAGCCTTGAGATGCCGTGAAGATGTTGTCTAGTTTCCTCCTCACCATTTATTTATTTATTTATTTGATTTGTCAATTGTTTACAAGATAATAAGTATAAGTGTATACATAGTTGTGAATACATGAGATGGGTACATATAAGAAAAATAAAAGAATAGAGAAACAATAGGACAGGGACGGTAGGCACGTTGGTGCGCTTATGCACGCCCCTACAGACCTCTTAGGAAAGGGGTGAGGTCAATGGTAGACAGTCTAAGGTTAAAGTTTTTGGGGTTTGGGGAAGAGACTATAGAGTCGGGTAGAGTATTCCAGACATTGACCACTCTATTGCTGAAGTCGTATTTCCTGCAATCAAGTTTGGTGCGGTTTACTTTGAGTTTGTATCTATTGTGTGCTCTTGTGTTGTTATGGTTGAAGCTGAAGTATTCATTGACAGGTAGGACATTGCAATGTATGATTTTATATACCATGCTTAAGTCAGACCGAAGATGGCGTAATTCAAGGTTTTCTAGTTCTAGAATTTCAAGTCTGGTGGCATAAGGTATTCTACAACGAGTAGAAGAGTGGAGAACTCTTCTTGTGAAATATTTCTGGACTTTCTCAATTGTGCTAATATCAGATACGTAATGTGGGTTCCAGACTGATGAACTGTATTTGAGTATTGGTCTAGCAAATGTTTTGTATGCTCTGGTTAGTAGTGTGATATTACCAGAGAAAAAGCTACGTAGGATTAGGTTAACAACTCTTAATGCCTTTTTGGCTATGTAGTTGCAGTGGGCTCTAGCACTGAGATCATTAGAGGTGAGTATTCCAAGGTCCTTTACAGAGCTTGGGTCATCAACAAGGTCTTGACTATTCAGCTTGTATTTTATTTTCTGATTTTTTTTGCCAATATGTAAGACAGAGCATTTATTTGTTGAGATTTGAAGTTGCCATTTGTTTGACCATTCGGATACATAGTCAAGATCTTTTTGTAGGGTAGCAGTATTGTCTGTAGTATTGAACAGCTTTACATCATCAGCGAAGAGAACGCAATTGCTCTTAATATGATCACAGAGGTCGTTTATGTAGAGTATGAAGAGAGTTGGTCCTAGAACACTGCCCTGAGGGACACCACTATTGACAGGTACTGGATTTGATAGGACTCTCCTGATTTTGACCATTTGTTGTCTGTTTGATAGGAATGCTTCTATCCAGTTATTCAGTTGTCCAGATATACCATAGGATTTTATTTTTAGGAGTAGTTTGTCGTGTACCACTGAATCAAAGGCTTTACAGAAGTCTATGTAGATTGCGTCAATTGCTTTGCCCTGGTCGAGTTGTGTCGTCCATATGTTTTTGCAGTGTAAGAGTTGCAGATTACAGGATAGTTTTTTTCTGAAACCAAATTGTTTATTGGAGAGTAGGTTGTTTGTCTCTAAGTGGAGGATGATGGATTGGTTAATAATTGATTCCATGACTTTGCAGGTGACACAGCATAAGGAGATTGGTCTGTAATTTTCAACTAGGCTTGGGTCTCCCTTTTTGAAGATGGGGATGACTGTGGCTTGTGACCATAGGTTAGGCAAGGAGCTGGTCCTGAAAGATTTTTCAAAGATTATGCTTAGAGGTTTGGCTATGGCAGTGGATAGCTTTCTTAAGAAGTAGGTACATATTCCATCCGGTCCAATAGATAGGGATGGTTTTAGATTGCGTAGTGATTTTTCAACATTGTCTTCTGTGAAATCGATATGTATTAGGTCAGTGTTGTTATCTGTGGTACGGTTAGGAAATACTGGGCATGATCCATTACTGTTTACAAATACTGAGCCAAGAATGTGTTAAAGATGTTGGCTTTAATGGTGTTGTCGTTGCAGTCTTTACCATCAGGTCCTATCAAGGGAGGGATGGACCTTGAGTCTTTTAGTTTGTTGTTTACAAAATTGTAAAAAGCACGGGTGGAATTGGTGCTTAGAAGGTTTTCTTCTTGTTTAATGTGATAATTGGTGCATTCGGTCTTTATCTGGTGGCATAAGTTTTTGTATCGGTTTTTGAAATTGGCAACGTGACCAGATTTGTTTTTCCGCCACAGTGATCTCTTTTTGGATTGAAGTTTCCTTATTGATATGGGTAATCTTCTTTTTGTTTTGTTTTGGGAGTTGTTGTTGGAACATATAGTATGATGACTCTTTTGATTTCAAGTAAGAATATGTTGTAATGGTCTTCAACGGTATTGCATCCAGAGAATAGAGATTGCCAATCAAGGGATGAGAGGTCGTTGTCTATAAGATCATAGTTGCCTTTTTGAAGTTATAATTGGGGATTACATCATTGAGGTGATTTTTGTGTGGACGTATGTTGAGACAAAAGTCAATCATATTGTGGTCACTGCTAGAAAAGGGTTCTTTAGTTTGTATTCCGTAAATTAAATTCAAACTATTGCAGAAGATGAGATCGAGGCAGTTGTTTAGTCTAGTGTTGTTGGTTACTAGTTGTTCCAGTCCCAGATTTGTAATAGCATTGTAGAAGGTTGTGTGTATGATTTCAGTTGTACAATTATTTAGGGTCCAGTCGATATGAGGTAGATTGAAATCTCCAAGAAAGATAAAAGGGTATGGGCAGGATGTAGCCCATGTTAGTAATGTATTTAGCTTGTTTACATGTTCGATGTCATAATCAGGTGCTCTGTAACATAGTAAGAATCGAATTGTGATATTTAAGGATAGTTCACAGATGATGGTTTCAGGAAGGGCAAGCTCCTGGGTAACTTGGATATTTTTTAGATGTAAGGATTTTTTATAGAATATAGCGACACCACCTCCTCGACGATTTTCACGATCTGATCCATTGGGATGTTCTCTAGTCAGTTCACAAACCGTCTGCAAGAAAGACGCCAGGTCATGAAACATTCAGAAACCAACCCATGAGCTTGGAGAATGAACCTTCACCCTCATCCTACACCCGAGCTACAGATATTTCCCACTGCTGTATTGCAAAGCCACCAAGCTTAGAGAGCACCAAGGACTCAACACCCTTGAGAAGAGTTGGACTTACAATTCCCAGCATTGCAAGTTTGTCATAGCTGGAAAACATTATTGCCGAGAGAAGCTGATTAATGGCTATAAATAGGACATGCTATTTTTTGGCTTTGGAAGACCTCAAGGGCATGCATTATTTAGTCTTTATGAATCTGACTGCACCCTTCTTCCCCACCCACCCTCTCTCTCTCTGAGAGAGAGAGGGAGGGAGACAGAGAGAGATCTAGCAATGGAAATAAGAATAGTTAAGCTGGGAACGCCTAGCCCAAGGATCTTCAAACTTGGCAAGTTTAAGACTTGTGGACTTCAACTCCCAGAAGTCCTGAGCTAACATGACTGGAGGAGGAATTCTGGGAGTTGAAGCCCACAAGTCTTAAACTTGCCAAGAGGTGATCATATTAAGAGCAACTGCGTTCTCTTTGCTGATGATGTAAAGCTGTTCAATACCACAGACAATACTGCTACCCTTCAAAAAGACCTCGACTATGTATCAGAATGGTCAAACAAATGGCAACTTCAAATCTCAACAAATAAATGCTCTGTCTTACATATTGGCAAAAAAATAAATAAATCAGAAAATAAAATACAGGCTGAATAGTCAAGACCTTGTTGATGATCCAAACTCTGTCAAGGACCTTGGAGTACTCATCTCAAATGACCTAAGTGCTAAAGCCCACTGTAACCACATAGCCAAAAAAGTCGTTAAGAGTTGTTAACCTAATCCTACGTAGCTTTTTCTCTGGTAATATCACACTACTAACTAGAGCATACAAAACATTTGCTAGACCAATAGTCGAATACAGCTCATCAGTCTGGAAGCCACATTACGTATCTGATATTAGCACAGTTGAGAAAGTCCAGAAATATTTCACAAGAAGAGTTATCTGCTCTTCTACTCGTTGCAGAATGCCTTATGCCACCAGACTTGAAATTCTAGACCTAGAAAACCTTGAATTACACCGTTTTCGGTCTGATCTAAGTATGGTATATAAAATCATACATTGTAATGACTTACCTGTCAATAAATACTTCAGCTTCAACCATAACAACACAAGAGCAAACAATAGATACAAACTCAAGGTTAACCGCACCAAACTTGATTGCAGGAAATATGACTTCAGCAACAGAGTGGTCAATGCCTGAAATACTCTACCTGACTCTGTGGTTTCCTCCCCAAACCCCAAAAACTTTAACCTCAGACTGTCTACTATTGACCTCACCCCTTTCCTAAGAGGTCTGTAGGGGGCGTGCATAAGCGCACCAACGTGCCTACCATCCCTGTCCTATTGTTTCTTTTTATTTTTCTTATATGTACCCATTTCATGTATTCATAACTATGTATATACTTATACCTATTATCTTGTAAGTGATTGACAAATCAAAATCAATAAATCAATAAATCAATAAATCAATAAATCAATAAATCAATAAATCAATAAATCAATAAATCAATAAATCAATAAATCAATAAATCAATAAATCAATAAATCAATAAGTCTTCAAGTTGCCAAGTCTGAAGTCCCCTGGCCTAGATCCTCGCATGACGATCTCCAAAGCTGGTTGTCTTTTTTCTCCAAAGCTGCTTCATATTTTTTCTAACCATTTCCCTCATCTCCCTTTCACCCGCTGATTTCTTGATGTTGAAGAAATTTTGGAGCTGGCGAGGAGCATAATAATAGGGTTAGAATGACTTCACAGTTCTTATAGTCCAATTTCAAGCAGGAGATCCTGTACCAATTCAGACAAATCATTGAGCAATCTCTTCTCGAAAACCTCCAGTGTTGGAGCACCCACAACTTCTGGAGGCCAGTTGTTCCACTGGTTAATTGTTCTGACTGTCAGGAAATTTCCTCCTTAGTTCTAGGTTGCTTCTCTCCTTGATTAGTTTCCGCCCATTGGTTCTTGTCTTGCCTTCTGGGGCTTTGGATGATAGCTTGACTCCCTCTTCTTTGGGGCAGCCCCTCAAATATTGAAAGACTGCTATCATGTCACCCCAACTCCTTCTCTTTGTTTTGAACCCTCCTTGTTGATTTTGAACTCATTTGCTTTTGAGCCCTCACCTCAGTCTGAATCGTTGCTCTTTGGCTCCATCTCAAATCGACCCATTTTATTTCCATACAGTTTCCCAAGAGAATAGACCGACTGCTAAGTCCCGTCCCAAACAGGCTTGCAACGGAAGAGGTCATCATACCTTAACTAATTAATCTGCAACACAAATTATTTCCAAGCTCATCCTGGTTGCTAAAGCTTAATTCTGAAAATTGAAGACATCGCTCCTTTTGAAATCCAGTAAGGAGCTGGAAAATAAAATAATAAAATAAAATAAACCCTGGAATACTACGACCAGAAGTAAAAAGATGTTGAGATTTTGGGAAAAGGTGCAAAGAAGAGCAACTAAGATGATTCAAGGCCTGGAGACCAAAATATATGAAGAATGGTTGCAGCATTTGGGTTTGGCTAATCTAGAGAAAAGAAGGACTAGGGGTGACGTGATAGCAGTCTTCCAGTATTTGAGGGGCTGCCTCAAAGAAGAGGGAGTCAGATTATTTTCCAAAGCACCACAAGGCAGGACAAGAAGCAATAGATGGAAACTTAATCAAGGAGAGAAGCAACCTGGAATTAAGGAGACACGTCCTAACAGTGAGGACAATTACTGTATATACTCGAGTATAAGCCTAGTTTTTCAGCCCATTTTTGTGCTGAAAAAATCCCCTCTTATACTCGAGTCAGATTCCCTCTGAAAAAAAATGGTGTGGAGTCGCAGCCTCCGGCGGCAGCGACTCCCAACAGCCCCAGCCGGGAAGGGAAAGGCAAAAGCGCTTTGCCTTTCCTTCCCGAGGCGGCGGGACTGGGGCCGCGCCGGCAGTAGTGACTCCTGACTCAGGGGGCCTCCGAGGGAGGGGAAGAGAGTGACTCCTGCCTCCCGCTGTCATCATCATCTTCTTCTTTTGGGTTAGTGAATCAATTAAACCTTTCATGATAGTGAGATCGCTTCCCAAATTAATTATTTTTATTTTTGAAATTTACCAGTAGCTGCTGCATTTCCCACCCTCGGCTTATACCGAGTCAATAAGTTTTCCCAGTTTTTTGTGTAAAATTAGGTGCCTCGGCTTATATTCGGGTCGACTTATACTCGAGTATATACGGTAACCAGTGGAAGGGCTTGCATTCAGAAATTGTGGGGACTTCATCACTGGAAGTTTTTAAGAAGAGTCTAGACAGTCATTTATCTGAAATTCCATTCCATTCCATTCTTTATTCTTTATTCTTTATTCTTTATTCTTTATTCTTTATTCTTTATTCTTTATTCTTTATTCTTTATTCTTTATTCTTTATTCTTTATTCTTTATTCTATTCTATCCTACCCTACCCTAAAATAAACAATAAAATAAAATAAAATAACAAAACTTTGTGCTGTGCGCAGCTTCCTTTTTAAATACCTTGTTCCCAGCTGCAGCTAATGAAGGGAATCAGGGCCCTTTCCTCCCCCGTAAGCCACGCAATTCACATTGCTCCCTTCTCCGTTCCTCCCTGTGTGCCCTAGGGTGAAGAGTGGGTGGGCGTGGGTCTTCCTCCAAATTCCCTCTCCCTTGCTCTACCTCTCCCCTGCTCTGCCCAGCTGGACTTTGCCCTTCCCCAGTTTCCTCCACAGCCAATGGAGCCACACTCCCGCTCCCTGTCAGCTGTTCATCTTTCTCCTCGGATTCAGATTCCAACAGGGGCATGACAGTAGCTCTTGATTTTTAGCTATTCATTTAGCAACTGCACAAAGTTACAGTACAATGAAAATGAAAAAAAAAAGTGATTTATGAGTGGTCCTCAGACTTATGACTGTCATAGCATCCCCGTTGTTATGGAATCAATATCCGTGTGCTGAATGACCAGGATGCATTGACAATGGTTGCAGCCTTCCAAGGTTACATGATTTCTAGTTGCGATCTTCCAACATGCAAATTCAATGGGAATCTGGATTCATTTAATGACCGCACCATTCACTTAACAACCAGTGGTTTGCTTAACAACCATGGCAAAAAAAGTCATTCTATTGGACATGACTTCCTTAACGACCACCTCACTTAGCAACCTAAATTCTGGTTCCAATTCTGGTTGTAAGTTGAGGCATTTCTGCCTAGCCTTTCTCCCTTAAAATAAAGCTTTCTCCAACTATCTTAACAAATTGTAGTTTTAAAAAATACGTTCAAACTGATCGTTGTTACTATTTCTTTATATCTTTGTCTGTTGTGGGAGTTTTATTTAATTCTGCATTAAAATCTTAATACATTCTCCACTTATAAATCTTTCAAATTTAGCGAATATCTATTTAATAAATTTTAGCTTCTTAGCGTTAAGGTTATATATAGATGCTGGGGAAATTTCTCTGTAATGTAGTTTATTTTCCAGGACAGTCTAACATTCATTTTTGTCTTATTGCGTTTCATTATTGTAAAAGGGCTATTCTGGCAGATAAGTATTGCTGTTCCTTTCTATTTTCTAGATACAGCTGAAAAATAGATTTGATTATAGGAATTGCTTTTCAAAGGAAATTACTGGGCTGGACCTTGATGAGTTTTATGTAGAAATAAAATACTGGGTTTTGCTTTCAGTAAGTGTGAAAAATTAGAAACTTAACCAGCCTCTATTTGCCCTCCTATCAATTTTTCCATTTTTTTTTTGCTGTCAGTGATTCAACTATATCCACACAATCAGCTGTAGCTTTATCCATTAGGTTTATTATTTTCATTTTTAGACAATCCAACCGGTTAATATAATTGGGGGTTTTTGGCTGTAAAAAATGTTTTGAAAAGCCTTTAGAATTCCTTGTTCACTAGAAGTCTGTTTTCAGACTTCAAACATTCAGTTAGGTCCATCTTCTTCTCAATACAGGTAGTTTTTTTTTAGAATAGAGTAGAATTCTTTATTGGTCAAGTGTGATTGGACACACAAGGAATTTGTCTTTGGTGCATAAGCTCCCAGTGTACATAAATAAAATACATTCGTCAAGAATCATCAGGTATAACACTTAATATTAGTCACAGGTTACAATAAGCAATCAAATCATACCAGGAAACAGTCAATAAATATCGTAAGGATACAAGCGACAAATTACAGTCCTACAGTCACAAGTGGGAGGAGATGGGTGATAAGGAGTGATGAGAAGGTTAATAGTGATAGTAGTGCAGACTTAGTAAATAGTTGGACAGTGTTGAGGGAATTATTTGTTTAGCAGAGGGATGGCTTTCGGGGGAAAAACTCCCCTTGTGTCTAGTTGTTCTGGTGTGCAGTGCTCTATAGCGTCATTTTGAGGGAAGGAGTTGAAACAATTTATGTCCGGGATGTGAGGGGTCCGTAGATATTTTCACAGCCCTCTTTGTGACTCGTGCAGGATATACAGGTCCCCCATGGAAGGCAGATTGGTAGCCATTGGGTTTTTCTGCAGTCCTAATTCCTCTCTGGAGTCTGTGTCTGTTTTGTTGGGTTGCAGAACCAACCCAGACAGTTATAGAGGTGCAGATGACAGACTCAATAATTCCTCTGTAGAACTTACAGATTCAGAGTTGGAAGGGACCTTGTAGGTCATTTAGTCAAACCCCCACTCCCCCGTCTGTATCAGTAGCTCCTTGTGCAGTTGGAACTTCCTGAGTTGGTGCAGAAAGAACATTGTTGTGTTTTTTTGATGACATTTTTGATGTTAGGTGTCCATTTTAGGTCTTGTGATATGATAGAACCTAGGAACTGGAATGTCTCTACTGTTGACACTGTGTTGTCTTGTATTGTCAGAGGTAGTAGTATGGGAGGGTTTCTCCTAAAGTCTCGAATTCTCGAGTTATGACCACAGTTGAGCCTGAAATTTCTGTTGCTAAGCGAGACATTTGTTACGTGAATTTTGTCCCATTTTACGACCTTTCTTGTCAAAGTTGTTAAGGGGGTACTTCCCGATTGACTCAATTGTTTTTTTCTCTCTTTATAACTATTTTATTAACGTATGATATAACGTACAGAAAAAAAACCATACAAGAGCAAAAAGAAAGAGAAATAGGGAAGGGAGAGGGGGAAGAGAAAAGTGTGGAAAAGAAGGGTAAAAAATAAAGAAAAGGCATTGACTTTCTACTCCCTTTGGTGCAGTAGAATAGGGTAAGAACATCAAACCACAACTTTTTAATTTTGCCTGACTACCTGTCCTTGGAAACCAGTCTAGCGTCTCCCAGGGGAAGACAGTAACGACAGTGATAAGGCTAGAGTTTTCTGAAATCCTATTTATTCCACATCATCTTGTTCCTCAAGGTGGTCCCTTGTGGCCTGCAGATAGCTTGCATGTCCCTCAATATCCTTTATTCAGAACCATACGGATTGTTTTATAATTACTCAAACAGGATTATTTTTCCAACAGTCGGTAGCAAAGAGCAAAGTTCCACTTAATGCTGACGAAAACATTTGATTTCGTTATATTGAATTGTCCTTTTGAAATTCTGCAAATGACTCTCATGTTGGTGGCAAGAACAGACAGGATTATTATTTTGGTTGCTACCATATTAAAATAAAGATGTGGAGACTCTAGAAAATGTGCAGAGAAGAGCAATGAGGGGACTGGAGGCTGAAACGTATGAGAATGGTTGCAGGAATTGGGGATGTCCAGTTTGACAACAAGAAGGACCAGGGCAGGCATGGGAGCAGTCTTTCAATATTTGAGGGGCTGCCCCAAAGAAGAGGGAGTCAAGCTGAGGGCAGAACAAGAAGCAACAGATGGAAACTCATCAAGGAGAGAAGCAGCTTGGAACTAAGGAGGAATTTCCTGACAGGGAGAACATTTTATCAGTGAAATTTCTTGCTTCCAGAAGTTGTGGGTCTTGAAGACAAGATTGGACAGCTATTTGTGTGAAACGGTATAGGGTTTCCTGCCTGAGCGAGGGTTGGACTAGAAGACCTCCAAGGTCCCTATTATTCTGTTAGAATCTGTTAAACTAGTTTTTCTGTAACGCCATATCCAGGGGTGGGATCCGACAGGGTTAACTGCCAGTTTGGTCATTTACGAGGTTCGGTGATTTATGATGTGCTACCTGCGGCGTGCCTGTAAATCGTCATCAGCATGCTGCGTGCAGAGAAGCAGCCTTCAAAAGCCCTTTTTTTGCTTTTAAACTGCAGCTTTGCCTCTCACGGCAGCTGAAGTTGAAAAAAATCAGGAAATAAAGGTCAGGTAAGAGCCTGGGTGGGCAAAGACATCAGCAGACAAAGAACCGGTTCTATGTCTGCTGCTCTTCAGAGCTATCGGTTCTACAGAGGTGGACAGAACTGGTAGAAACCCACCCCTGGCCCTATCTATCTAATCAGTAAAGCCCAAAATCAAAGCTTCATTTTTTTTCTACCTCAAGCGCAAAGTCCAGAAGTGGTTTCCAGGTAGAAACAAAGGTGTTTGTGTTGTTTTTTTTCCTTGATCAAAGCAATCAATTTAGCCATCTCTGCTAGGCCTCAATTGTGTTCATAAATTGAGGGCTAACAACTGAACACAAAAACCTCAACCGTTTGCTTCACACTTCTAAACCTTTTAAGCCACATCTATAGCAACAAAAAGGGGACGCAGTGACTCAGTGGCTAAGATGCTGAGCTTGTCGATCAGAAAGGTTGGTGGTTCGGTGGTTCGAATCCCTAGCGTCGTGTAACGGAGTGAGCTCCCATTCCTTGTCCCAGCTTCTGCCAACCTAGCAGTTCGAAAGCATGCAAAAAATTCAAGTAGAAAAATAGGGACCCCTTTGGTGGGAAGGGAACAGAGTTCCATGCGCCTTCGAAGATGTTTAGTCCTGCCGGCCACATGACCACGGAGACGTCCTCGGACAGCGTTGGCTCTTCGGCTTTGGATGAGCACCGTTCCCTAGAGCCGGAAACGACTAGCATGGATGGGCCAGGGGAACATTTTCCTTTACAACAAAGGCATTCTAGTCCTCAAAACCTAAAATCAAACTTTCATTTTTCCCCCCCAGTTTTGAGCAGAAGTCCAGAAATGGTTTCCAAGTAGGAAGAAATTAGATTGAGTCTTCCCTTTAATTAAAACAATCTATTTTGCCATCTCTGCCAATTCCATCACCTTTGCCATCCATTCTTCCATTGTGGGAATTAGTGTCATTTTCTTTCTATGAAATTATATGAGGAAAAATGGGGGAAATTGCAGAAGGAAGATTCATTATTAACGCTTCGCTAAAATCTTTGAGAGCTTCCCCATCAGGGCATGGCAACTGCTGCTTACAACAGCCAGCATAAATCAGGACTACAATTTCCATTATAGCCCTATGCCAAAGCAGAAGTAGTAATTATAGACATCGTGATGAAGAGGCCGACTTCTCACTTGCTATATATATATATAGGATACAGAATAACAGGGTTGGAAGGGACCTTGGAGGTCTTCTAGTCCAACCCCCTCTTAAGCAAGAGACCCTATATCATTCTGCACAAATCGCTGTTCAATCTCTTCTTGAAAACCTCCAGCGATGGAGCCCCACAACTTCTGGAGGGAAGCCATTCATGAATTGTTCCCACTGTCAGGAAATGTCTCCTCAATTCTAGGTTGGATGTCTCTTTCATGATCTTCCAAGAAAGCCTTTACATGGGTTCTTCAAAGCCCAGTAGTTGAAAACAGGGGGAAAAAAATAATTAGGGTATCACCTGCTCATTGAAATAGAAGACTTCCAAAGTCTCTTCCAGCTGAGAATTGGAAATCTTCTCTTTCAGCCCCATGCTCAAGCGAGAGACACTATACCAGCGGTGACTAACCTTTTTGGGCTCCTGTGCCAAAAATTGTGTTCGCGCTCGCGCTTGTGTGTCAGCACCCAGAAGGAATGTGACCCCCCTACGCCCCCTACGCATGCGCGTGCAATCCCCATCCACTCACCCACCCGCGCCACCCCCTTACCTACACTGTACCTCACAGCTGATTTTTGGCCAATTTGAGGCCTTTTTCGGCCTCCCAGAGGCTTGAGGAAGGCTTCTGCCGGCTTTGCAGGCCAAAAACTAGGCCCGTTTCATCACTTCTGGTATTTCCGGAAAAACAGGAAGTGATGAAACGGGTCTTGTTTTCGTCCTGAAAAGCCTGCAGAAGCCTTCCTCAAGCCCCTGGGAGGCCGACAAAGGCCTCAAACTGGCCAAAAATCAGCTGTGAGGTGCGCGCATGTGCAGTGAGGTAAGTTTGCCTGCAGCTCACGTGACGGCACAAAATGGCTCTGCGTGCCACTTGTGGCACGCATGCGATAGGTGTGCCATGACGGCCCTATACCATTCTGGAGAAATGGTTGTTCAGTCTCTTCTTGAAATCTTCCAGTGATGGAGCACCCACAAGTTCTGAAGGCAAATCGTTCCACTGATTGATTATCCTCACTGTCAGGAAATTTCTCCTTAGTTCTAGGTTGGATCTTTCCTTGATTAGTTTCCATCCGTTGTTTCTTGTCCTGCCCTCAGGGGCTTGGGAGGCTAGGATTACCCTCTCTTCTCTGTGACAACTCCTCAAATATTGGAAGACCATTACCCTATCACTCCTAGACCTTCTCTTCGTTAGACTAGACATACCTAGTTCCACTCAATCATTCATTGTATAATTTAGTCTCCAGCTCCCTAATCATCTCCTGTATCCATTTTTGGTCACCACAATGTAAAAAAGATGTTGAGACACTCTAGACCAAGGGTCGCCAAACTTTTGGACCTCAGGGACCACCAAACTCATCATTTTAAACCCCATGGACCAGAGACGCTGGAAAAATCCCCTCAAAAGTCTGCAGAAAATCCCCCACCCCATTTTCCTACCAATCGATCATTTTTTATTTGGGATCGCAGGATACCATCTCCAGCTCCATTCTCAGGGAGAGAGAGAGAGGAGAGACTTTTGGCTTCATGCAAGGAAAGCAGCAGAAGCAGCAGAAGTCTTTCTTTCTCTCCCCCAAACTCCACCAGAAATGAGTCATTGTGAGACTTGTTGCACCGGTGCAGCCTCTTGGAGCAGGAGGCCTTGCAGGGTCCCAAAGACTCCTTTCTGGCGGATTTGGGGGAGAGAAAGAAAGACTTTGGCTGCTTTCCTTGCATGCAGCCAAAAGCAGAAGAAGGAGAAAGAAGCGGAAAGAAGCAGCCTGGTGTCCAGGTGAGGCATGTGCACATGGGGAAGTTCCCCCTCCGCCCTTTCCCCCGTCCCTCACTACCTTGTGTTGTTTGCAATGCAAGCGATGCAAGCCTTGTGTTCCCATGCAGCCTGGATTAGTTGCTGTAGGGTGACATTTCCCTGAGGACCACCAAAATTTTCCTGGTCCCGGCCCACTGCTTGGTGACCACTGCTCTGTCCCAAACTTGGCCACTGTGTGGACTTCAACTCCTAGGATTCTCCAGCCAGCAGAGCTGGCTGGGAAGCAAGCCTTGTGTTCCTCTAGAAGGATACAGAGAAGAGCAACCAAGATGATTAGGGGCTGGAGCTAAAACATACGAAGATTTGCTGGGTAGGTCTCGTTTGATGGAAAGCAGGACCAGAGGTGACATGATAGCAGTGCTCCAATATCTCAGGGGCTGCCCCAAAGAAGAGGGAGTCAAGCTATTCTCCAAAGCACCGGAAGGCAGGACAAGAAGCAATGGGTGGAAAGTAAACAAGGAGAAAAGCAACCTAGAACTAAGGAGGAATTTCCTGAAAATGAGAACAATTAATGGGTGGAACAACTTGCCTTCAGAAGTTGTAGGTGCACCAAAAGTAGAAGCTGTTAACAAGAGATTGGACAATCATCTGTCTGAAATGTATTTCTTACTTGAGTAGGGGGTTTTGACTAGAAGCTCTCCAAGATCCTTTCCAATTCTGTTATTCTGTTATCTTTGTTGCTCTTCTCTGTACTCTTTTCAGAGTCTCCCAACATCTATTTTGTTTCATGGGGACCAGAACTGGACACAGTATTCCAAATGTGGTCTTACCAATGCAACATAAAGCTAATTGAAATATCTCCAGATCCAAACTGTAGATTTGCTGCATGAACACACCACGCCAAAGATGGTGCCCAGATGATGTAAGCCATAAAACTTGGCTTGTTTCAGAGTCAGTTTCCTGCATCAGCATCTAATAAACGTACATTTTAGCAGATTTTTGCAAGATAGTACAATCACCGCTTTTAAACAAGAGGCAATATTCCATGCCCGAGATGGGGACTTATTTGTGCATGAATGAAGAACGGCTCTCGTTAATTAGACATTTGAGTCAGGAATCAAAATTCATCACTTAAACAACAAAAAGCTTTTTAGATGGAAGCACAAAATATGAAACGGTGTGAAGATTAGCAACCCAGCCAAGATCAGCAGGAAAGAAATTGATTGTGTTTGTTGATTGTGGTTTTTTTTTTTGGTTTTTTTTTGCCACAGTGCAGGGACTGTCAAAACATTTCACCTCTTTTGGTGTCTCTTTCTCACCCGTTGAAGAAAAATACCAGATATATATAACAAGCAACAGTCCCATATTTATAGAGGTTTCATCTAAAGAAGAAGAAGAAAAATCTCCTTGGAATTCAGTTACAGGGTTTATACATACATACATACATACATACATACATACATACATACATACATACATACATACATATGTATGGCATTCAGCTTTGTTCGGGTATTTTCCCACGTCGTTGTAGCTGAATACCATCTATATCTATATCTATATCTATATCTATATCTATATCTATATCTATATCTATATCTATATCTATATCATCTATATCTATATCTATATCTATATCTATATCTATATCTATCTTTATCTCTATCTCTATCTCTATCTCTATCTCTATCTATCTATCTATCTATCTATCTATCTATCTATCTATCTATCTATTGCATCCAAGGAATAAAGTTTGCATTTTGAAAAAAGTGCCCACTAAGGGTAATTATAGTTATAGTTCTTTTTAAATAGATAAATAGATAGATAGATAGATAGATAGATAGATAGATAGATAGATAGATAGATAGATAGATAGATAGATAGATAAAATACATATTAAAAAATTCAGGAAGGATAAAAGCCATGAACATTTAAAAAGTGTGAATTAGGAATTGTATTGTGCGTATATTCCAAAAATCTTATGCT
Organism: Notechis scutatus; assembly: GCF_049901735.1. Lineage (NCBI taxonomy): Eukaryota > Metazoa > Chordata > Lepidosauria > Squamata > Elapidae > Notechis > Notechis scutatus. Next base: position 3,031,311 of record NC_142012.1, read on the forward strand.
GGGGAAATATTGTTAAAGAAATCATCATAGACATTGGTGGCAAATTGTTATTTGCAGGAAATGCTGTTTAAAAGCTATGCTTTTCCGATAATGTTGGAAATGAAATCTGAATTTCGGAGGTATTTGAGTATATCCTTAAATAACTTTAAAAAAAACATTGGAGCTGAATATTGTTTTAATAATACAGACATTAATATTAGTTTGATATTGTCTGTTCATCTCTCATCTGACACTTTTCAAAATACGCAACGATGGATGACAAAAATTGTGTTCATTATCTTACATGAGATCAGGCTGATTTTTTTTTAAAGTTTCCAGGGTTATCTGCTTTGAACTGAAGTGAAGCTACAGCACCCTCAGTTTTTAACCAACTTAATATCTGAAAATCTGGATGCAAAATTGTAAAATCATATCTCTACTTAGCCTTGAATCTCCCGAAAGAGAGATACTGCTCTTATCAATGTTTTTTTTAATTAAACCATTGCAATGTGCTAAGAAGCAGATGGAGAAGAATTTTAGATTTTGCTTTTAATAAGTTTTTTTTTAAAATCCTCCAATAATTCAGATGGATGATATACATTCAAAATATAGAAATATAGGAGAATAGGGAGACAAATAAATCAAGGCTTAAAGAATATGGTATGCCAAATACTTTAAAAACAACCCAACATCTATTATCATATAATAACACCTATTATTAAATCTATGGAGTCAAAAGATGGCATGTAATCAATATCAATCAATCACATCTTGTATGAATAAACTTATCCACTGATAATTATTTTAATGTTAGCTATTGTAACACTTCATTTATCCAGTTGTATATAGGTCTCAAATGACTCATTTTCCTAAGAGATTTCTGGATTACTTCTAACTGCAGAAATTGGGTGAAGAAAAAGAACAAGGGCAGAATTGGGATGGATGGAAAATTTGCCTTCTGCGTGTACTAAAGTACTGTTGAGATGCATAAGGAAAATATTAAACTATCCCTGAGATAACAGTAAGTAGAAAATTCACAATAATTAAACTGAGATCCTTCCTTCCTTCTTTTCCTTCTTTTCCTTCTTTTCCTTCCTTCCTTCCTTCCTTCCTTCCTTCCTTCCTTCCTTCCTTCCTTTCTTCATTTCTCCCCTCCCTCACTTTTCCTTCTTTCCTTCCTTCCTTCCTTCCTTCCTTCCTTCCTTCCTTCCTTCCTTCCTTCCTTCCTTCCTTCCTTCCTTCCTTCCTTCCTTCCTCCCTCCTCCCTCCCTCCCTCCCTCCCTCCCTCCCTTTCTCTGTCTCTCTCTGTCTTTGTCTCTCTCTCACTCACTCATTTTGGTTTCGTGCTTTTCAACATCCCTTTCTTTCTTCTTGATCAAGCACTTTGGATCTATACCAGTGAGTGAAAGAAAAAAAAAACCCACAACCTTCCTTGAATTATTTTGTGGGTAGCCACAGGGTAATTATGTTTTAGTAAATAAGCCCTTGTGTATTAGAGAGAGATTTCCTTTAAGCACCCCTGTTGTGTTGTCAGATCTTGAAAGAATAACATGCAAGGAAAGGAAATAGTGTGAAGATTGGACAACAGAGCATGGGAAACAATGATAAGAGCCAGATGGTTCAGACAGTGTTTGGGAATTGTGGTGCTATTCTGTTCATAGAACAAATCGATCAGCATTCTCATTTGCGTCATTGATGTTCAAGTTCAAATTATCAGAGTTTGGATACACTGGACCAGCTCTCTGGAGAAGGCGGATGCTGGGAAAGGTAGAAGGAAAGAGAAGAAGAGGAGGACGGAGAGACTCATTGACAGTGATGGTAGGGGCACCAATGGAAGACCTCAAGGGCCTAGTTGGAGACAGATCCTCTTGGAGGAAATTGGTGTGGTCAATAAGAATGGACGTCTTCATCTTCTTTTGCGGAGTGGGGTCTGGAAAACTGAATGGAGCTGAGTGTTTACTGGCCGGATGCCCTTCCTATCGCCAACACAGAGTTTTTTTTCAGCAGATATATTCTCATCGTGCCCAGAGAGAGAAATATCTGCCTCTGCCTAGCATCGAACTCACTCAATAAGAATGGACATGATGGCAGATAATCAAGGTGAAGGCTCAGCTTACTAGAGAGGTCCATGATGGTAGATGTGATGACCCGAAGGGGCGTGGCACAAAGGCAACACAGTCAAATAAGCAAGAAGAGTCCCTTTAATTATCTCCAACTTTGCCCCCAATTTCCAGGTTACCTTCTGGGCTGGAGAAAAACTCTCCCAGGAACAGCCTTTGACTGTAGAAAATTCAGCCCAAAACAAGGTACATACAAACTGTAACTTAAAATCCAAACAAGCCAAGCTGGAGTAATTAGCTTGACAGGGCAGGAGAAGGAATTTCAAACTTGAAAACACGGCAAAGCTCACACAGTTGGGAAGACGCCAGATAAGCCATGACTATACAAGATAAAGTCACGTTTGCTCTCAACAGCTTGCTGCACGCTGCTTGCCTTTTTTTTATACACTGTGTTCCCAGCTGCAGCTAATGAAGGGAATCAGGGCCCTTTCTTCCCTCATAAGCCACGCAACTCAGATTGTTCCCTTCTCTGTTCTTCCCTGCATGCCTTCGGATGAAGAGGGGGTGGGCCTGGGTCTTCCTCTGAATTTCCTCTCTCTTGTTCTCCCTCTTTCCTGCTCTGCCCAGCTGGACTTTGCCCTTCCCCAGTTTCTTCCACAGCCAATGGAGCCACACTCCCACTCCCTGTCAACTGCTCGGCCTCCCCCTCCGAATCAGACTTGACAGAGGCCTGACACCTTCCTTAGCAGTTTTCAAAAAGAGGGGTGGAGAGCTAACTATTCAAAAACATTTGCAGAGATCCTGCTGCGGGAAAGCAGAGGGTTTGTCTAGATGACCTCTAAGATCCTCTCCGAGTCTAGGATGATGTAAATTCCATGCTTTTTCCGATCAGAAACCTAATCCTACAAAGGAAAAGCAGGGAAAAAAAAATACCAATTCCTTGCATGGGTGGCCCTTTTCCCCTTCATCTCTCCTTGGTGATGTTTATATACTGAATTTTCAGCCCAATCATTTACATTTTGTGGATCAACTCTCCCGTTTCCCTCCTGTCGGCTCCTGTTATGGAGAATTAAGCTCACGTTAGGCATGAATCATTGTTGATTTATTTCACCTGGCTTGTTCAGGCTGTAGGAGGTGAAATTAAACTCTTTGATTCATCAGCTGACAGGTTCCAGCGGTGAGAGGGACTGTTTGCTGGAGCTGCGTTTTCCTCCCTTCTGTTAATGCCTTTTCAGGCCTCCTGTTATCACCCATGGGCTGAATGCTTTTTGTCACAGGCCTCTACACCAGGGGTGTCCAACCTTGGCAAGTTTAAGATTTGTGGACTTCATATATATATATATATGGCATTCAGCTTTGTTCAGGGTATTTTCCCACGTCATAGTAGTGGTGCTTTTAAAGTTGTAGCAATGTTTCAGCAGAATCTCATCTGAAAGTTGCTACAACTTTAAAAGCACCACTACTATGGCGTGAAAATACCAACAAAGCTGAATGCCATACATGTAAGTACCTGCGAAAACTTAAGAATATATATATATATATATATATATATATATATATATATATATATATATATATATATATATATATATATATAGTGAAATGCCACTCATGCATCATCACAAAATCTCCAGAACCGTAAAGCCTACAAACTTGAAATTAGGCACGTATGTTTCTCTTGGCTTCTAGGGGCTCGCAAAGAAAGGATTTTTCAAAACGACCATCAGAGCATTTAGAGCATTTCCTATATTATTATTATTATTAACAGGCTCTGATGCTAAGGAGTTCTACTCCCCCTCCCCACCTGAAAAAAAAGAAATCTCTTCCAAGTGCAAAACGCAAGCAGCGGAGTTTCAGTTTCAGTTTCACAGCAGCAACCAGCACAGAACAGAACAGTTGAGCTAAGCCACGCCCAGGCTCCTTGTTGTCTCCTTCTTGCTCACACGGCAAATACTCTTTCAGTTTCCAAACAGCCCTCAACTCTCTCACACACCGACAGGACGCTAGCCAGATGAATACCGATGGATGCTGATAGGCAGAGGGAGAATCCCCCCCCTTATTTTCCTCCCCAAAAACTAAGCCCAACCAGTTTTGTAGCGAAGCACGGGTGGAGATAGTTTATTAACCAAACTTATGCAGCCACCCAACTGACTCACGATGACTGCAGGCAGCTTACTAAAAAATAAAACCCCAACAGAAGAACAGAGTTGGATATTCTTAGCCATCCAGGTCATGGTTATTCCAAAGATGCTTTTTCAACAGGCAATTGGACTTTGTGGTTTTTCTTTGAAGACATTTTGCTTCTTATCCAAGAAGCTATGTCAAAACTGAACAGCCCTCTCTCAACAGAATGGGAGGGATACGGCATCATCTATCTCCAGTCTACAACACGGTCCTTTCAGCTGCTCCAAGGAGGCTCCACACCCATTTGCACCACTCAGGGGACCCTGAGGACACAGATAAACCTCCAGGTCACCGTAGCGACTTGCTAAAAAAATGCAAAAGTCCAGCTGTCTGCAAGGAATACAAACCCCTCCATTCCCCAGCATCCGGTCAGAGCTGAAAAAGCTTCTGGGATGAGAAGCGAAATGTCTTCAAAAGAAAAGCCAAGAAAGTCCAGCTGCCTCTTGGAAACAAAAGCACCTTTGGGACAACTGAGGGCAGAGACAAACCTCCAAGTGGCCTTAGAGACCCAAAAGGATGCAAATGACCAGCTGTCTGCAAGAAGCATAAACCCCTCCATTCCCCACCATCCGGTCAGAGCTGAAAAAGCTTCTGGGATGAGAAGTGAAACGTCTTCAAAAGAAAAACCAGTTGCCTCTAGAAAAACCACCTTTAGGACAAGGGACCTTGGAGGTCTTCTACTCCAGCCCCCTGCTCAAGCAGGAAACCCTACACCACTTCGGACAAATGGTTATCCAGTCTCTTCTTAAAAACTTCCAATGTTGGAGCATTTACAACTTCTGGAGGCAAGTTGTTCCACTGCTTAATTGTTCTAATTGTCAGGTAATTTCTCCTTAGTTGTTTCTCTGCTTGGTCAGTTTCCATCCTTATTGCTTCTTCCCCTGCCTTCTGGTGCTTTGGAGAATAGCTTGACTCCCTCTTCTTTTGGGGCAGCCCCTGAGATATTGGAAGACTGCTATCATGTCACCCCTAGTCCTTCCTGTCACCCAGTTCCTGCAACTGTTCTTCATATGTTTTAGCCTGCAGCCTCCTAATCTTCTTTCTTGCTCTTCTTTGCACTCTTTCTAGAGCTGGGTTGTCAAACTCAAGGCCTGCAGGCTGGATTTGGCCTGTGGGGTGTTTAGATCTGGCCCACATGGTTGCCCTGGAAACAGGGACCGCAAAGCAGTGCCTCTGCCAGTGAAAATGGAACTCAAAAGGGCCCCACACAACTTCTCCAAGCTCCATTTTCGCCGGCAGACGGTTGCGGGAGGCTGTTGCAGCCGAAAACGGAGCTTGGGAGCCATTTTGAGTCACGATAGGTGTTGTGGAGCGGCGGTAGATACGAGGCAGACACAGAGCTTAACAGCGAAAGGCTTTATTCGGTGAATAAAGGGTTGCCGCGGCTGCCGGGGCTAACAGGCAGTCAGCTGGCGGCAACAGCTGATGCCGTTTGACAGCTCCTTTTATAGCCGGCTGTCAAACGGCATCAACCAATGGGAGAGATCGGCGCTCCCGCCAGAAATGCGGACCAGATTGGGAACTGTCGTCAGTTCAGTGAATACAACAATAGGCATCCCCTCGACACAAGTGACATGGAGACTATGGGATAAAAACTATAAATTAACAATGTCAACAGCTTATAAAGAACATTTGAATAAGATGTTTTACAGACGGCATCTTCCCCCAGCAGGGCTGGCAAAGATGTTTAAAGACAAATCAGAGAAATGTTGGAAATGTCATCAGATACCTGGATCATATTATCATATGTGGTGGACATGCACAGAAGCTAAAAGATATTGGACAAAAATACATACATGGTTGGAAAAGATGATAAAACAACATATAGACTTAAAGCCTGAGATATTTTTTTTACTGGGGATCCTACCTGAGAATTATAGTAAAGAAAAATATCTTTAATTATACATATATTAGCAGCAGCTAGAATGGGAAAAGATGGGGAAAAAATGAAAAGATTCCAGTGGAGAAGGAGGTGATTAAGAAAATATTGGAATGTGCAGAAATGAGTGGATTAACATCGGCTATTAGAGAACAAGAAGAAAAAGAGTATTATAGGTTTTGGGATCTATTTTATAAATGGTTGGACAATAAAGTAAGAAATTAAATGGTATCGTTATAATGAGACATAATGTTGAATAGGTTGTAATATGAATGTAAACTTAGTAAGAAATGTATACAAATATTAATACAGTATGTGCACAAAACATATTACCCAGTCAACACAATGTATACCTGAAAGATGGTTTTGTTTTTTGTTTTTGTTATAAACATAAAAAGAAACTTTTTATAAAACAAACACAAGTGATGTCATGTTGGCCCCGCCCTTCTCCTCCGAGGTCAAGCACAACTGTGATGCAGCCCTCAATGAAATTGAATTTGACCACCCCCTGTTCTAGGGCAGAGGTCACCAAACTTGGCAACTGTGTCCTGCCCCTGGTGGAGACTGACTCCAAGGGAGAGGAGGAACAGCTGGACAGGGAGTGGAAGTGGGGCTCCGGAGGTTGTGGAGGAGGCTGGGGAGGGGCAGAGGCCGGCTGGGCAGTCAGAGGAGGACCCAAGCCTCCTAGGGCACGCAGGGAGGAGAGGATCAGGGAGAGACGTGAATGGCGTGGTCTAAGGGGTAGGAAAGGGCCTTGATCCTCTTCATGGGCTGCAGCTGTGACAACTGGTTAAAAGGACGGACATGCGTATGGGCCAATGCTGGAAACCAAGCATGGAAATATCTCTAGTTTATGGTTCCTCTCTGAGTTTGGCGTCCTTCCCAGTGTGTGTTATCTGTGGACGTCCTCCAGCCCTTATCTTGCCTGGTTTGTGTTGCTTTTTCCCTTCTTCTTGTAACTGTTGGTGTGGGAGTTTTTTTGGTTTTTGTCAAGAATATTCGGAGCTTGGAAGCAAAGTGAAGGTATAAAGAGGCTTCACCTGTTTTCTGTGACTGTGTTTGTTTTGTATGCCACCCTGGGTCCTCACAGCAACTTTAAGACTTGTGGACTTCAACTCCCAGAATTGAAGCCCACAAATCTTAAAGTTGCCATGTTTGGGGACCTCTGTTCTAGAGTCTCAACATCTTTTTTTATGTATCATGGTACCCAAACTGGATGGCATATTGCAAGCATTAGAAAGTGGTGCTCACACTTCACATTTCTTCTTCACATTTCACCCCTCTTCGCATTTTCATTTGGTAATGAACCGAAATGGAATGAGTGTTGACACTTTTATTGTGCAACGAGCAGAAATGGAATTAGTGTGTGTTATCCGAAGGTTCAGATATACTCCCAGCTCATTTAAACATCACTAGGTTAATGGCCATATTTTGCCGAGTAACCGATATTAGGAGGGAAAAAAACCCGAACAGCTTGAACGGTAATGAGGTGCCCTCTTCACACTGAGAACCGAGTATCTTGTGAATAAACAAGACCTTAATAAAATAAAACGACCATATTTCGGTCATCTTCAAACACGGCTCTCCGTGGTTCTGAATTTTGCAATGACTGGTGAATTTTTCAAGGGTGTTGAAAGATCGGTATGAAATGAGGTGACTCCTGCTACCCTAAAACCACCTCAAGAAGGCGAAGGTCATTGTTTCTCCTCAAAGTGATGGCTTGGGAGATACAGGGAGGCACGAATCAGAAACTCGATCCTCGTGAAACTCAGCAGAAGGGAAGAAGATGACCTATGGAGGGTCAAGCAAGAAGAGGATGACAACTCAGAATAACAGAGTTGGATGGGAGGTCTTCTAGTCTGACCCTCTGCTCTGGCAGGAAATCCTATTCCATTTCAGAGAAATGGTTGCCCAGCCTCTTCTTAAAAACCTCCAATGGTGGAGCACCCACAATTTCTGGAGGGAAGAGTTTGATTAATTGTTCCCACTGTCAGGACATTTCTCCTTCGAGTTCTAGATGGCTTCTCTCCTCAATTGGTTTCCATCCATTTCTTCTTGTCCTGCCTTCAGGTGCTTTGAAGAAGAGGTTGACTTCATCTTCTTTGTGGAAGCCTGTCATGCCCTTGGTGGAGACTGACTCTGAGTCAGAGGAGGAACAGCCGACAGGGAGTGGGAGTGCGGCTCCGGAGGTTGTGGAGGAGGCTGGGGAAGGGCAGAGGCCGGCCGGGCAGTCAGAGGAGGACCCAGGCTCATCCCCTCTCCATCCTAGGGCACGCAGGGAGGAGAGGATCAGGGTAAAACGTGGTCTCCTCGGGAGGAGAGGGCCTTGATCCTCTTCATGGGTTGCAGGTGTGACAACTAAATTAGAATTAGAAGAACTTTATTGTCATTGTACAAGTACAACGAAACTGTGGATGCACCCCAGCAACTGTTCGCAAGACAATAAAACCAGAGCGCTTAAAAACGAAGAGAAGAAAAATAGAGTATCCGCGTCTCCATTTGCAATTTGGGAGTACAAGATCCACGAATATACACAAAATATACATCCAACACTGACTGTGACGCTTTGCCGAGTATAAAACACAAGAGATGGGTTGTACTGTAATATGTTATTATACATCTGAATGGGGTATTGAGATTTCACATCTTTTCATATCTTAATAAAGGTAGTGACTTCATGTTTATTTCCGGTTTGGATAATAAATAATAAATTTATTATAAATAAATAATAAATAAGAGGATGGACATGCGTACGGGTGAACACTGGAAACAAAGCGTGGAAATATCTCTAGTTTATGGTTCCTCTCTGAGTTTGGCGTCCTTCCCAGTGTGTTTTCCGTTATCTGTGGACGTCCTCCAGCCCTTATCTTGCCTGGTTTGTGTTGCTTTTTTCCTCCTTCTTGTAACTGTTGGTGTGGGAGTTTTTTTGGCTTTTGTCAAGAATATTCGGAGCTTGGAAGCAAAGTAAAGGAATAAAAGGGGCTTCACCTGTTTTCCGTGACTGTGTTTGTTTTGTATCCCACCCTGGGTCATCACACAGCCTCTCAAATATTGGAATTCTGCTATGATGCTGCCCCTCGGCCTTCTTTTCACTAGACTAGACATACCCATGTCAGTGTCCCAGAAAACCTCCACTCCAACAAATAACTCCGAGGCAGACATCCTCTCCAAAGTTCTTTTTTATTTGGGTAGTAAACTGGCACATCTGGGAAATCCCAAATCTGAAAGTTGTGGCTTTCCTTGCAATAAGTAAAAAATTACAAATCCACCCCCTGCACCCCCATGGCATCACATACCCCAATCATCTTCCGTCCCAACTTGTGACATCCCCACACCCAGGTGCAGATATAACATGACCTTGACTTAGAAGAAGAATGCTATTCTGTCTAACCACATACACTCCAAGAAATTCCCCCCTCCCATTTTCCCAGGCTCAAGAATGTGGCAGTGTGGAAACATCTGGGGCTAATATGGCTTCCAAAGCTGACAACCCAATTCCTACAACTCAGAACCTATCAGGCTCCAAAACACAACAAGGTTCTTCTAAGCCGGCGTCTCCAACCATGGCAACTTTAAGACTTGTGGACTTCAACTCCCAGAATTCTCCAGTCAGAAGTCCACAAGTCTTAAAATTGCCAAGGTTGAAGACCCCTGATCTAAGCGGTTTCCTTTATTGTTCCTCTCTTGCAGATTGGAAGTTCCTCACTCGCTCAACAGCTGTCTAACAATTTTGACATCAACACACAGTGGAAAACCAACTGGACTGCTGAACGCCCAGATACAAGCAGTTACATAGATGACCCTACACACAAAAGGTGCCAGATTTCGACCTTTCTCGCCAGCATTTCTCAAAACTCTGAGCAGGATCCGTACCCAGCATGGTATCTGCCAGGACTCCTTGTCTAACTGGGGTCTTATCTCTACCCTTCTGTGTGACTGGGGTGCCCCTTAACAAAATAGCCATCCCATTGTGTCTAGATGTCTATCAAGAGCTCATACCAGCCCAACGTCTGAGTTTTTTCAACATAGACCACCCTCTCCTTGAATGGCTGGGTGGGCTAGACATTAACATTTGAACCACTATAAGTCCATGGATTTGCCATATGCGAAATAAATAAACAGATTGGAATCTTGCCAAACTAAAGCAGACTATTTCCATTATTAAATATATATTCTGGGAACTATTGAGGAGGAGCTGTCTTCAGCCGCTTTCTCATACACAAACTATCTGAACTGTGTTGTTTCTTACGACCTTTCTCTTGGGAATCCAGAATACATTCCATTACAGAGCCACCTTAAATGCGCAGAAGTGACCATATCACCAAGAGGCATAGTAGCATACGCTTTCAGAGGAAAGCTGCTTTGGAGGAAAGTTCTAACGAGGAGGAAGTATTACTTCTGGATTCACATATGCATTTTGGAGAAAGTTCATATGGAAAACTGGAGTTTGCAGGCTACAATTTCACCTCTGGAAAACAACCCTGTGTTATTAGCAATGACTTCACTTTTTGAGCTTGTGTTTCACACGTAGAAATGGAAATCTTGGACTCAGTCTTAACCTGGTCTTGAAACCTGGTCATTTGCAAATGTCATTGCTGGCTTTATAGATTTCTAGAGAAAAGGAATGCCGCAAAGCCAGTTTGATATAGTGATTAAGGCACCTGTCTAGAAACTAGGGGATGGTGAGTTCTAGTCCCGCCTTAGGCATGAAAAGTGACTGGGTGACTTTGGGCCAATCACTAGGAGACTGTGTTCTAGTCCCACCTTAGGCATGAAGGCTAATTGGATGACTTTGGATCAATCACCAGGAGACTGTGAGTTCTAATCCCGCCTTAGCTATGAAAGCCAGCTGGGTAACTTTGGGCCAATCACCAGGAGACTGTGAGTTCTAGTCCCACCTTAGCCATGAAAATCAGCTGGGTGACTTTGGGCCACTCCTTTTCTCTCAGCCCAGCCCAGCCCAGCCCACCTCACTGGGTTGTTTTTCTGAGGAAAATAGGAGGAGGAAAGATTATTAGTTATGTTTGCTGCCTTGAGTTATTTGTAAAAAAATAATAAAGGCAGGGTAAAAACTCTGATAAATCAAATCTATAAAAGGGAATTACCATATACCATTGAGATGGAATTAAGGGCTGATGTCTACCGGTAGTTTTCCAAATATGTCAAATTATTCCCCCTCCCTCTCTATCTGAAATTTAAAATACTGTCCAAAAGAGGCAGAGAGATGATTAGAATACTGTTAAGAATAATTTTAGAATCTGTTTACTGCAGCTTGAAGCTCTAGCACCTGACAACTGAAATGAAACTTTACCATAAATGGGGGAAAATGCAGAAAAAAAACAGTATTAGGAAAAGATGCAGCCAATATTAATGCAATATATTCAGCATGTTTCTAATTATGCTAATTGCATTATGCAAATCCGAAAATAGGGAATGCATATCTAACTAACATCCTTGTGACTGACTTTTAGCAGGCATCTCCTGAAAATAGGTTTGTGTTTTGCTTCAAGCAGGCTTCTGTTTTCTCTCTTGCAAGATTCCCAAATGATTTTTAAAAAAAAACAACAACTCCAGAATCCTCTAAATTCTGTTATTGAAAAACCGACAGGTGTGGCCGTCAATGGGGAATGTTGATACGGATGTCAAATTAGGAAGAAGTTACAAAAACAGGTGAAAATGTCAGAAATCGTGAGGCTGAGTAGGTGCTTTTGATGAGCGTCCAAATATTCAGTGGTTTGTATTATCAGTTTGGACTGTGCATACAGGTAATCCTTGATTTATGACCACAATTGAGCTGGGGAAGGGCCCAGTCCGGCTGGGCATTCAGAGGAAGACCCAGGCCCCCCCCCTCTTCATCCCAGGGCACGCAGGGAGGAACGGAGAAGGGAGCAACACGAGAAAAGGGCCCTGATTCCTGGGAAAACAGGATGTAAAGAGTGTTCGCACACAGCACCTTGCTGGAAGCAAAGCCTGCATTATCTTGATTTGTCAAGTCTTGTCTGGGTTCTGGCGTCCTCCCAACTGTGTGTGTTTTGTTATCTTTTGAAGTCTGCAATTCCTTATCCTGCCCTGTCTCGTGAATTGCTGCAGTGTGGTTTGTGTTGGTTTTTATTTATATGTGCTTTGAGTTCGGACTGAATTTCTTCCCTTTAAAAACTGTTCTTGGGAGAGTTTTTTTTTCCAGCCAATGATAACTGGATGTTGGGGGTCAAGTTGGAGGTATTTAAGGGACTTTACCTACTTTTGTGACTTTGTTGCTTTTGTGCCGCGCCCCGGGTCATCACACTTTTGAGGGCCACATGTTGTGGTCCAACAGTGGCTTGCGGAGCTGGCAGCAGAGTCAGACAGTGGGTGGGAAGAGGGACCAGTCCTGGAGTCTGGGGAGGGCTTGGATGAGGGTCCTGCATTCGATACAGAGATGGGGCCAGGGCCATCTGGGAATTATGTGCTGACTCCATAGCCTCCAAAATCTGACAGCAGCGAGGCAGAGGAACAAGGGGAGCCTGTTCCCGGTGTGCACATGCACAGAGCTGCCAGAAGGCAAGAACAGTTAAGACAAAAGGGGCGACTCAGGAATAAGCTTAGAGATGATTGCCCCTCCCATAAGATATAAAGGAGGAACAAAGGGACACGAGCCTTTGCAGGAAGCAACTTTCTTTGTTCTGGTTGGTTTAGAGTCTGAGGTTCCGTGTGGACTTTTGTCCTCCATTTGGTCTTGTACAGCTAATTGGCAATTTAGTCGTTGGCAGAATTTCAAGGGAGATAAAGGTGGGTGCTTATCAGACTTATCCTGAAGGACTTTGGCAGACTTCTGTTGGACTATTCACAAACTCTTTGGGATTCATTACGGGTTGTGAATGCATATAATTCACAGCCTTTGAAATAATTTTTAAAAAGGGTTTTGGGAACAGCGTGTGATTGTTAGGATTGTCTCAGGAAGCCTTGGTCAGAACAGCCACATGTTGAGGGGTTGTGATGCAGACGGTGTCCTTCTGCCTTTGTTAAAATAATTAGAGAGGGCCGAACATTATGGATGATTGAACCAGGGGAAAAAAAAATGAGGAAAGATTTTCCTAGGCTAATTGCTAAATATGTATAATCGTGCCTCAGGACTGCAGATGAGCCTCCCTCGTAACTATGTCAAACAGTTTGTGATCTTCACAAGAGACCTCCTGTTTGTCCTTCTCACTACAGGCAGGAGAAGGCAAGGGTGAAGCACCTGCTAGCAATTATGCAAATGAGACACGATCATGAGAATCTGGTTTGCATAATGATGGCATCCGATCAGTCTAACGTGATACTTGGGTCAGGTTGGATTAGGAGCTGATGAGAATGGCATAGCTAATTTCCAGAGCTTTTGGTAATCCCTCTGAACCGCCTGCTTCTTGGGAAAAAAAATGTGGGATAGACAGCACCACCCACCAGATGGATCTGTAACTGCCGGACAAACCGTACTTGATGAGTAGTCCTTAACGGTACTACCATGGTGGCGCAGTGGTGAGAGTGCAGTACTGCAGGCCCCTTCTGCTGACTGCCAGCTGCCTGAAATTTGGCAGATTGAATCTCGCCAGGCTCCAGGTTGACTTAGCCTCTCATCCTTCCGAGGTGGGTAAAATGAGGACCCTGATTGTTGGGGGCAAGAGGTTGACTTTGTAAACTGTTTAGAGAGGGCTGGGAAGCGCTGGGAAGCGGTAGATAAGTCTAAGGGCGATTGCTATTGCTAATTGACTTAGATGAGGACATAGAAAAGGAACTCATCAAATTTGCAGGTGACACTAAGTTGGTCCCTTCCAGCTCTTATTCTGATTGATTGAACTAAGACTTTTCTGCCTTCGAGACAGGCCCATGGAAGTGAACCAGATGGAGAATCCAAGACAGAAAGGAGCTAACGGGAAGGTAAAGGGAAATACGGGGCTACCTTGACAAAGGAAGAAAAAAAATCAGATTTTTTTCTCTTTTTTTGGCCTCTGGATTTCTGTTTCTCTTCCTCTCCCCTGGCCTTCTTTTTTTAAAGCAAGGAGGGGAAATGATGCTTAGGAAACTCACAAAGCTAAGGAGTTCTACATTGGGGTTAGAGAGGTCAGCATAAGTTTGCTTCAATGACAGCTCGTGCAAAAGGACGGAGAAGGATTTCTTTTCAAATATCGCTAAAAGAGAACACAGAACATTGAATAATCAGGTTGGAAGGGACCTCGGAGGTCAGCAAAAGATTTCTTAACCGCTAATGCAAGGGATCAAGAATGGAAAGAAAATAAGGAAAGGTAGTTCTTGGCTTATGACCACAGTTCAGTCCAAAATTTCTATCACCCCTCTCATCTCTCTCTCTCTCTCTCTCCCTCTCTCCCTCCCTCCCTCCCTCCCTCCCTCCATTTTCTGTCTGTCTGTCTCTCTCCCTCCATTTTCTGTCTCTGCCTACCTGCCTGCCTATCTACCTATCATGTCTCTCCCCCCTCTATCTATTCATCCAATCTAAGTTATTTCTCCCTCTATTTTCTGTCTCTGTTAGTCTGCCTGTTTGTCTATGATCCCTCTCTCTCTTTATATTTATTTATTTATTTTTATTTATTTATTTGATTTGCCAATTGTTTACAAGATAATAAGTATAAGAGTATACATAGTTGTGAATACATGAAATGGGTACATATATGAAAAATAAAAGAAGAATAAGAGAAACAATAGGACAGGGACGGTAGGCACGTTGGTGCGCTTATGCACGCCCCTACAGACCTCTTAGGAAAGGGGTGAGGTCAATAGTAGACAGTCTAAGGTTAAAGTTTTTGGGGTTTGGGGAAGAAACTACAGAGTCGGGTAGAGTATTCCAGACATTGACCACTCTATTGCTGAAGTCGTATTTCCTGCAATCAAGTTTGGTGCGGTTTACTTTGAGTTTGTATCTATTGTGTGCTCTTGTGTTGTTATGGTTGAAGCTGAAGTATTCACTGACAGGTAGGACATTGCAATGTATGATTTTATATACCATGCTTAAGTCAGACCGAAGACGGCGTAATTCAAGGTTTTCTAGTTCTAGAATTTCAAGTCTGGTGGCATAAGGTATTCTACAACGAGTAGAGGAGTGGAGAACTCTTCTTGTGAAATATTTCTGGACTTTCTCAATTGTGCTAATATCAGATACGTAATGTGGATACCAGACTGATGGACTGTATTCGAGTATTGGTCTAGCAAATGTTTTGTATGCTCTGGTTAGTAGTGTGATATTACCAGAGAAAAAGCTACGTAGGATTAGGTTAACAACTCTTAATGCCTTTTTGGCTATGTAGTTGCAGTGGGCTCTAGCACTTAGATCATTAGAGGTGAGTATTCCAAGGTCCTTTACAGAGCTTGGGTCATCAACAAGTTCTTGATTATTCAGCTTGTATTTTATTTTCTGATTTTTTTTGCCAATATGTAAGACAGAGCATTTATTTGTTGAGATTTGAAGTTGCCATTTGTTTGACCATTCTGATATATCTGTCTGTCTGTCTGTCTGTCTGTCTGTCTGTCTGTCTGTCTGTCTGTCTGTCTATCTATCTATCTATCTATCTATCTATCTATCTATCTATCTATCTATCTATCTCTATATCTAATCTATGTATCTATCAATATCTATCTCTATCTATCATCTATAATCTATCTATATCTATCTATCATCTATCCATCTCTATCTATCTATCTATCTATCTATCTATCTATCTATCTATCTATCTATCTATCTATCTATCTATCTATCTATCTATCTATCATCTATAATCTATCTATATCTATCTATCTATCTGTCTGTGTCTGTCTGTCTGTCTGTCTATCTATCTATCTATCTATCTATCTATCTATTCTATCTAATCTATGACATACTCCGATTAATCCAATAGAAAGTAGCAGAAGCCAATTTTTTTCACAGTTGTCCCCTTTCAGTCAGAATTTAGGGAATATTCAAGGGGGAAAAGATAATTGTTGTTATCACGCTGGTCCTTTGACGCACAATTAATGCCTTTTCCATGCAAAGGAGGCCATTTGCAGTTCATTAGCATGCCTCCTGTCTTCCAAGTTGGATCCTTCCCGCAACACCTCCAAGGTTGTGTACAAAGCGCACTTCATTAATTGCAACCATGGCAAAGGAAGGTTTCGGACACGGCATTCCAGCTCGGTGCCTCAGACCTTTCCAGGCCCTGGAGCAATCACACAGAGGAAAATGTTGGCTTCTGATAACACCTGGTGTATGTGTATGCATATGTTTGTGTTTTTTAATTAATGACTTCTATTCCTCCCCCCACCCCCAATTACTGGGATTTGCAGTGCCTGGAGCAGAGGTGGATATTCAGCCGGTTCGGACCAGTTCTGGAGAACCGGTAGCGGAAATTTTGAGTAGTTGGGAGAACCGGCCAATCCCACCCCTGACTGGCACCGCCATCCCCATCTCTTCTCTGCCTCCCATTGAGTCCCAGATGATTGGCTGGGTCTCCTTTGGTTGCCCTGCACAGGAGAACGGAGCTGGAAAGCAGGTTAGTGGGGTGGGGAGGGAAGGGGGATCTTGCAGTATATCCTTCCCCTGCCACATTGCCCACCAAGCCACGCCCACCAAGCCACGCCCATAGAACCGGAAGTAAAAAAAAATTGAATCCCACCACTGGCCTGGAGGCTGTGGGGGTCTCATTGTGAGAAATGTTATATAAAATATATATTTTACTCTCCTTACTGTTTCTATCTTCCCTTAAAATATTAACAGAATCCATGAGGGTCTGAGAATCAGTCTCTCCCCTAAGTAATTGATGGTCAAGCTGAAATTAAATTAACCAAGGAAAAAATAGCAAATCTTTTACACAAACCTCCTCAAACCCCCAAATTGGTTACCCAGACCTCCTCCTCCTCCCTTCTCCTCTCCACAACCCGCCCCCCTTCTATCACTCATGATTACCTAGTTGGATATTGAAATGTCTGCAAGAAAACAGACAACGAATGGTCAAAATCGGGAGCGTCCTATCAAATTCTGTACCTGTCAATAGTGGTGTCCTCCAAGGCAGTGTTCTAGGACCAACTCTCTTCATACTCTACATAAACGACCTCTGTGATCATATTAAGAGCAATTGCGTTCTCTTCACTGATGATGTAAAACTGTTCAACACCACAGACAATACTTCTACCTTTCAAAAAGACCTTGACTATGTATCAGAATGGTCAATCAAGTGGCAACTTCAAATCTCAACAAATAAATGCTCTGTCTTACATATTGGCAAAATCAAAATCAAAAAATAAAATATAAGCTGAATAGTCAAGACCTAGTTGATGATCCAAACTCTGTCAAGGACCTTGGAGTACTCATCTCTAATGATCTAGTGCTAGAGCCCACTGTAACTTCTTCTTCTTCTTCTTTTTCTTCAGCGTTTGTCTCACGCTCTGGCGAGGTCCGCTAATGTCCTTGAGTACTGCTTCCAGAGCCCACTGCAACTACATAGCCAAAAAGGCATTAAGAGTGGTTAACCTAATCCTACGTAGCTTTTTCTCTGGTAATATCACACTACTAACCAGAGCATACAAAACATTTGCTAGACCAATACTCGAATACAGTTCATCAGTCTGGAACCCACACTACGTATCTGATATTAGCACAATTGAGAAAGTCCAGAAATATTTCACAAGAAGAGTTCTCCACTCCTCTACTCGTTGTAGAATACCTTATGCCACCAGACTTGAAATTCTAGACCTAGAAAACCTTGAATTACGCTGTCTTTGGTCTGATTTAAGCATGGTATATAAAATCATACATTGCAATGTCCTACCTGTCAATGAATACTTCAGCTTCAACCATAACAACACAAGAGCACACAATAGATACAAAGTCAAGGTTAACCGCGCCAAACTTGATTGCAGGAAATACAACTTCAGCAACAGAGTGGTCAATGTCTGGAATCCTCTACCTGACTCTGTGGTTTCTTCCCCAAACCCCAAAAACTTTAACCTTAGACTGTCTACTATTGACCTCACCCCTTTCCTAAGAGGTCTATAGGGGGCGTGCATAAGCGCACCAACGTGCCTACCGTCCCTGTCCTATTGTTTCTCTTATTCTTCTTTTATTTTTCTTATATGTACCCATTTCATGTATTCATAACTATGTATATACTTATACCTATTATCTTGTAAGTGATTGACAAATCAAAATAAATAAATAAATAAATAAACAAATAAATAAATAACCACCAAGCTCAGAGAGCACCAAGGACCCCGCAGTCTTCCTCCTCCCCCTCCCTTCTCCTCTCCACAAACCCCACTCCCTTCTAGCACTGATGATGTTACCTAGTTGGGCAATGAAACGTCTGGAAGAAAACATCTATGCTCAGAGAGCACCAAGGACCTCTCATTTCAACCCCGAGTTACAAATATTCCCCTTTATCATCCCAATCTTCACTTGGCATTAAAATCTAAGTAGTATGGCTATTCCATAACCAACGTGCCAGAGCTAAGAAGGCCCACTTTTCTATGTCTGAGTGGGACATAGACCACATTTTTTTCTTAAAGCAAAATGCACCGTGAGTGACTTGAGAGCCAAAGCATTTGAAGTTGGACAGGATGCGGTCTTGGATTATCTTCAAGTGAATCATCAAAAAACCTGTGGTGTACGTAGCTGCTGCTGTTGTCTTTAATTTAATTTCACCACTAATTCCCTGCATTCAATACAGAAGCTGATTGACGCCTCCTAGCGATCTATAGCCTTTAATTTATGGGATTAATCTTGCTGGCACAAGGACTAAGGGCAAGGGAAAACTCTGCGTAGTTTGCATTCTGATGCTGTTTTGCACTTTCCAAAGTTGCGCAACTTTGGAAAGTGCAGTTGGTGAGCTTTAAAACGCTAAAAATCAGACATTTTAATCCTAGACCTCCTGGGTAACCGCCATTGCACCTACTCCTCGACCTACAATCACAACTGGGACTAGAATTTCTGTTGGCAAGCAAGGTGATTGTTACCTGAGTCACACCCAATTTTATAACCTGTATTTATTTATTTTTTGCCATGATTGTGAAGTGAATCACTGCAGCTCTTAAGTGAACCACATGGTCGTTAAACAAACCCCGCTTCCTCAATTGACTTTATTTGTCAGAAGTCAACTGTGAAGGTCACAGATGGAGACCAGAGAACCCCAGAATATTGCAACCGTCATAAATGCAAGCCAGTTGTTGAGCACCCAAATGTCAATCTCATGATTGTGAGGATGCTACAACAGTCTCAAGTGTGAGAAATAGTCATAAGTCCCTTTAACTATGAACTTTAAGCGAATGATTATAAGTTGAGGATGATGATAGAGGAGAGAGACGCAGAAGCAGAGACACACAGAGAAAGATAGATGAATAAGAGATAGTGGTGGATGGGTGGATGGAGAGAGAGAAAAAGAGAAAGAGAGAGAAAGAGAGAGAGAGATGAATAAGAGATGGGGATGGATGGTGATATATGCTGTAAGATAGATAGATAGATAGATAGATAGATAGATAGATAGATAGATAGATAGATAGATAGATAGATAGATAGATAGTTTTAGATAGATAGATAAACATAGAAGATAGATAGTTATAGATAGATAGATAGATAGATAGATAGATAGATAGATAGATAGATAGATAGATAGATAGATAGATAGATAAACAGATGGATGATAAACATAGAAGGTAGATAAACATAGATAGATAGATAGATAGATAGATAGATAGATAGATAGATAGATAGATAGATAGATAGATATAGATAGATAAACATAGATGGATGATAGATAAACATAGATAGATAGATAGATAGATAGATAGATAGATAGATAGATAAACATAGATGGATAGATAGATAAACATAGATAGATAGATAGATAGATAGATAGATAGATAGACAGACAGACAGACAGACAGACAGACAGACAGACAGATAGATAGATAGATAGATAATTATATGATAGATAGATAGATAGATAGATAGATAGATAGATAGATAGATAGATAGATAGATAGATAGATAGACAGACAGACAGACAGACAGATAGATAGATAGATAATTAGATAGATAGATGATAGATAGATAGATAGATAGATAGATAGATAGATAGATAGATAGATAGATAGATAGACAGACAGACAGACAGACAGACAGACAGACAGACAGACAGATAGATAGATAGATAGATAGATAGATAGATAATTATATGATAGATAGATAGATAGATAGATAGATAGATAGATAGATAGATAGATAGATAGATAGATAGATAGATAGAGATAGATAGATAGATAGATAGATAGATAGATAGATAGATAGATAGATATAGATGGATGATAGATAGATAGATAGATAGATAGATAGATAGATAGATAGATAGATAGATAGATAGATAGATAGATAGAGATAGATAGATGATAGATAGATAGATAGATAGATAGATAGATAGATAGATAGATAGATAGATAGAGATAGATAGATAGATAGATAGATAGATAGATAGATAGATAGATAGATAGACAGACAGACAGACAGACAGACAGACAGACAGATAGATAGATAGATAGATAGATAGATAATTAGATAGATAGATAGATAGATAGATAGATAGATAGATAGATAGATAGATGATAGATAGATAGATAGATAGATAGATAGATAGATAGATAGATAGATAGATAGATAGACAGACAGACAGACAGAGATAGATAGATAGATAGATAGAGATAGATAGATAGATAGATAGATAGATAGATAGATAGATAGATAGATAGATAGATAGATAGATAGATAGATAGATAGATAGACAAACAGATGGATGAGAGGGAGAGAATGTCACCTATGTTATTTATTTCCTTTAAAAAGGAATCTTTGTCTGCATTCAGCTTTCAGCTGGCCTCCTTATCAGACACCTCCAAGGTTGTGTACATTTCAAAGGAAGGTTTCAGCTCATATTGTTCAGTGTTACTACCAGGTCAGCAGAGGTGGGATTCAGCCAGTTCGGACCAGTTCTAGAGAACCGCGTGGCGGAAAATTTTGAGTTGTTCAGAGAACCGGCCAATCCCACCCCTGACTGGCCCCGCCATCCCCATCTCTTCTCCACCTCCCATCGAGTCCCAGATGATTGGCTGGGTCTCCTTTGGTTGCCCTGCACAGGAGAACGGAGCTGAAAGCAGGTTAGTGGGGTGGGGAGGGGAGGATCTTGCAGTATATCCTTCCCCTGCCACATTGCCCACCAAGCCACACCACCAAGCCATGCCATGCCCACCAAGCCCGCCCATAGCTGATCAGCTGGGTCTCCTTTGGTTGCCCTGCACAGGAGAACGGAGCTGGAAAGCAGGTCAGTGGGGAGGGGAGGGAAGGGGATTTGCAGTAACCTTCCCCTGCCACGCCCACAAGACACACCCACAGAACCGGAAGTAAAAATTATTGAATCTCTCCACTGGCCTGGAGGCTGTGGGGTCTGGTTGTGAGAAATGTTATATAAGATATATATTTTACTCTCCTTACTGTTTCCATCTTCCTTAAAAATATTAACAGAATCCACGAGGGTCCGAGAATCAGTCTCTCCCTAAGTAATTGATGGTCAAGCTGAAATTAAATTAACCAAGGAAAAATAGCAAATCTTTTACACAAAACCTCCTCAAACCCCCAAATTGGTTACCCAGACCTCCTCCTCCTCCCTTCTCCTCTCCACAACCCGCCCCCTTCTATCACTCATGATTACCTAGTTGGATATTGAAATGTCTGCAAGAAAACAGACAACGAATGGTCAAAATCGGGAGCGTCCTATCAAATTCTGTACCTGTCAATAGTGGTGTCCCCCAAGGCAGTGTTCTAGGACCAACTCTCTTCATACTCTACATAAAACGACCTCTTTGATCATATTATTAAGAGCAACTCACGTTCTCTTCGCTGATGATGTAAAGCTGTTCAATACCACAGACAATACTGCTACCCTTCAAAAGATCTTGACTATGTATCAGAATGGTCAAACAAATGGCAACTTCAAATCTCAACAAATAAATGCTCTGTCTTACATATTGGCAAAGAAAAATCAGAAAATAAAATACAGGCTGAATAGTCCAAGATCTTGTTGATGATCCAAACGCTGTAAAGGACCTTGGAGTACTCATCTCTAATGACCTAAGTGCTCAAGCCCACTGTAACTACAGTACATAGCCAAAAAGGCGTTAGAGTTGTTAACCTAATCCTCACGTAGCTTTTCTCTGGTAATATCACACTACTAACTAGAGCATACAAAACATTTGCTAGACCAATACTCAAATAGAGCTCATCAGTCTAGAACCCACATTACGTATCTGATATTAACACAATTGAGAAAGTCCACAAATATTTCACAAGAAGAGTTCTCCACTCCTCTACTCGCAGAATACCTTATGCCACCAGACTTGAAATTCTAGACCTAGAAAACCTTGAATTACGCTGTCTTCGCTCTGATCTAAATATGGTATATAAAATCATTCATTGCAATGTCCTACCTGTCAATGAATACTTCAGCTTCAACCATAACAACACAAGAGCACACAATAGATACAAACTCAAGGTTAACCGTGCCAAACTTGATTGCAGGAAATACGACTTCAGCAACAGAGTGGTCAATGTCTGGAATCCTCTACCTGACTCTGTGGTTTCTTCCCAAACCCCAAAAACTTTAACCTCAGACTGTCTACTATTGACCTCACCCCTTTCCTAAGAGGTCTGTAGGGGGCGTGCATAAAGCGCACCAACGTGCCTACCGTCCCTGTCCTATTGTTTCTTTTATTTCTCTTATATGTACCCATTTCATGTATTCATAACTATGTATATACATACCTATTGTCTTGTAAGTGATTGACAAATCAAAATAAATAAATAAATAAATAAATAAATACATACATACATACATACATACATACATAACCACCAAGCTCAGAGAGCACCACGGACCCCACAGTCTTCCTCCTCCTCCTCCCTTCTCCTCTCCACAAACCCCACTCCCTTCTAGCACTGATGATGTTACCTAGTTGGGCAATGAAACGTCTGGAAGAAAACATCTATGCTCAGAGAGCACCAAGGACCTCTCATTTCAGCCCTGAGTTACAAATATTCTCCTTTATCACCCCAATCTTCACTTGGCATTAAAATCTAAGTAGTATGGCTATTCCATAACTAACGTGCCAAGAAGCTAAGAAGGCCCACTTTTCTATGTCTGAGTGGGACATAGACCACATTTTTTCTTAAAGCAAAATGCACCGTGAGTGACTTGAGAGCCAAAGCATTTGAGGTTGGACAGGATGCGGTCTTGGATTATCTTCAAGTGAATCATCAAAAAACCTGTGGTGTACGTAGCTGCTGCTGTTGTCTTTAATTTAATTTCACCACTAATTCCCTGCATTCAATACAGAAGCTGATTGACGCCTCCTAGCGATCTATAGCCTTTAATTTATGGGATTAATCTTGCTGGCACAAGGACTAAGGGCAAGGGAAAACTCTGCGTAGTTTGCATTCTGATGCTGTTTTGCACTTTCCAGAGTTGCGCAACTTTGGAAAGTGCAGTTGGTGAGCTTTAAAACACTAAAAATCAGACATTTTAATCCTAGACCTCCTGGGTAACCGCCATTGCACCTACTCCTTGACCTACAACCACAACTGGGACTAGAATTTCTGTTGGCAAGCAAGGTGATTGTTACATGAGTCACACCAATTTTATAACCTGTATTTATTTATTTTTGCCATGATTGTGAAGTGAATCATTGCAGCTCTTAAGTGAACCACATGGTCGTTAAACAAACCCCGCTTCCTCAATTGACTTTATTTGTGAGAAGTCAACTGTGAAGGTCACAGATGGAGACCAGAGAACCCCAGAATATTGCAACCGTCATAAATGCAAGCCAGTTGTTGAGCACCCAAATGTCAATTTCATGATTGTGAGGATGCTGCAACAGTCTCAAGTGTGAGAAATAGTTATAAGTCCCTTTAACGATGAACTTTAAGTGAATGATTATAAGTTGAGGATGATGATAGAGGAGAGAGACGCAGAAGCAGAGACACACAGAGAAAGATAGATGAATAAGAGATAGTGGTGGATGGGTGGATGGAGAGAGAGAAAAAGAGAGTGAGAGAGAAAGAGAGAGAGATGAATAAGAGATGGGTGGATGGATGGTGATAGATGCTGTAAGATAGATAGATAGATAGATAGATAGATAGATAGATAGATAGATAGATAGATAGATAGATAGATAGATAGATGATAGGTAGATAAACATAATGGATGATAGATGAACATAGATAGATAGATAGATAGATAGATAGATAGATAGATAGATAGATAGATAGATGAATGGATAGATAGACAGACAGACAAGATAGATAGATAGTTAGACAGACAGACAGACAGACAGACAAAATAGGTAGATAGATAGATAGATAGATAGATAGATAGATAGATAGATAGATAGATAGATAGATAGATAAACATAGATGATAGGTAGATAAACATAAATGGATGATAGATGATAGATAGATAGATAGATAGATAGATAGATAGATAGATAGATAGATAGATAGATAGATAGATAGATAGATAGATAGATAGATAGATAGATAGATAGATAGATAGACAGACAGACAGACAGACAGGGATAGGTAGATAGATAGATAGATAGATAGATAGATAGATAGATAGATAGATAGATAGATAGATAGATAGATAGATAGATAGATAGATAGATAGATAGATAGATAGATAGACAAACAGATGGATGAGAGGGAGAGAATGTCACCTATGTTATTTATTTCCTTTAAAAAGGAAAATCTTTGTCTGCAGTCAGCTTTCAGCTGGCCTCCTTATCAGACACATTTCCGCTCATATTGTTCAGTGTTACTACCAGGTCACTGTAGATTTCTCCTACTCCCATCTATAAACTCCAGCAGGTATTTTTACCTCCCTTTCTCTCCCTTTCTATTTGGGATTGCTTTGAAAGCAGCCCCAGGTCACCGCACGCTGGCCCTGTCTGTTCATTAGATTCTGTTTCCTTTTGAGTTGCAGCTTCATTCCTCACGAATCGCTCGGTCAATCCCTATTACATTTACTCAGCTCTTTCGTGGCTCTAGCCTGGATTTCGGGACTTAAAGCCAGGTATTCTCCCAAATCCTAATTAATTATGCCACCATCTTTCCTAAATCCCATTGTCAGCTTCACAAGGGCGTTTAAGGAGAGAGAGAGAGAGACAGAGAGAGAGACAGAGAGATTCTTTGCCTTCTGGGTCCTGATTCGGATGGGAACAAGAGAAAACATGTTGAGGCCTGGGGTGATTTGTTCTCCTCAGGCCACTGAGGACCCGCTGATACCATCAGCTCCCAATCGGCGCCTGGAGAAAATATTTCTGAATCTTTTATGATTCCCGTCCCACTGTTGGCTTCAATTCCTTCAGGAGAGGGAGCACATTTTTACGATTCTTGCAAAAACAAAAAAACAGATAGGGATGAAGTTACAATCCTATAAAGAGAAGCAGATGTTTAGGCTCAGTGGACTGTCTAACCAAAACTAACTAACTCTCTCTCTCTCTCTGTCTGTCTGTCTCTCTCTCTCTCTCTCTCTGTGTGTGTGTGTGTGTGTGTGTGTGTGTGTATATATATATATGTGTGTTTTCTTAAGTTTTCGCAGGTACTTACATGTCTGGTATTCAGCTTTGTTCGGGTATTTTCCCACGTCATTATAGTTGTGCTTTTAAAGTTGTAGCAACGTTTCGGCAGAATCTCATCTGCCATCATCATCTGTATTGTGTTCGTCTGTGAGTCAGACTTTCACAGCCGTTTCAGTTTTAAATTTGGTGCTAGCCTACTGCTGTGCCAGAATGGTTTTTTCTTCATCCTGATTGGTTGGGAGTCTTGGTCTGTGTTTATTGGTCTTGGAATTTGCTGCGTTCTGCTTGATTGGTGTTTCTAATATCTTCTGTCTGTTTTGTGGCTTTTTTGTCTTGATTGGCTGGCAACATTGTGTTCCTGTATTGGAGGCTTTTAGTGTGGCTTGGCTCCGAGTAAATAGATGGCTATCATTTATTAGGAAGCTAGAAACCACTTACAAAAATAAATCTCACAAGGTCATCACACAACCCATTACCCAAGCCGTTACTACACAGGAGGCTAATGGAAAAGAGATCAAAACACAAACGATCCAGGAGATTACAATGCAGGACCCAGGATACCACAACAAAAGAACTCGCAAGCCCATCACACAACCCATTACCCAAGCTGTTAAAACACGAGAGGCTAATGGAAAAAAGATCACTACAAAACAAACAACCCAGGAGATTACAACACAAGATCCAGGATATCTCCACAACAAAACTCACGAAGCCATCATACAGCCCATTATACCAACATCAACTCCATCAACCAATCAAGAGGCAGCAGCGCAGCCAACCAGCCCAGCACACCAGCCCCCACCACCAGTATTTATAGAGAGACGGCAGCTCCGATCACACACTGCTTGCACTGGCACGAAGC
Source organism: Notechis scutatus (assembly GCF_049901735.1). Classification (NCBI taxonomy): domain Eukaryota; kingdom Metazoa; phylum Chordata; class Lepidosauria; order Squamata; family Elapidae; genus Notechis; species Notechis scutatus. Next base: position 3,057,889 of record NC_142012.1, read on the forward strand.
TGAAAGCACCAGCCTGAGGATGGCGAGTGGGACCTTGCCGAAATGTTGCCAAGATACTCTTAATCTTACATGGGAAAAGACCCGAACACACCTAGACATACATATATATCAGCAAGATTCTCCAAAAACACAACATTAAAACAGCATTCTGCACAAACAGAAAAATATCCACCATCCTAAGAAACCCTAAAGACAAAATCGAGTTAGAAAACCAAGGAGTATACAAAATCCCTTGCACCGCCTGCCCCACCACATACGTCGGACAAACCAACAGAAGAATTAGTGCATGCATTGAAGAACACAAGAACTCAATCAAAAAGAAGAACCGACCTCTTCCCTGGTCCAACACCTCAAAGCCACGGGACATGAGATTGACTTTAAAAATACCAGAACTATCGCCAAAACCGAACACTTCAACAACAGAATAATCAGAGAAGCCATAGAGATAGAAAAACGCCCACACAGCATGAATAAATGAGATGACACCTCCCGCCTACCAGCCATTTGGAAACCCGCCCTCCACGAACAGACAGAGTACCTAACATGAAGAATGACACCAGACCCACACCCACGAGGGCCACACAAGATGCCACCACCACACTTCCACGTAAAAGCAGACTCACACCCACACAGAAGATGAGACACGACCACGGACCAGAAGCCATACCGCAGATGCATCACTACCCACTTCAAACCCCTCTGACCCATACATGAAGCGAACGGAGTTCTCACCATGAAGATGTGACATGACCACAAACACGAAGCCAAACAACAGGTTCACAGCGCACCAGCTCAAATCCCCCAGCAACTAAGACTAACCTGAGCACAACCAAGCCCCCACCTGAACAGAACACACCCCAACCAATCAGAACACAGCCAACCCCCTACCAATCAGAACACAGCCAAACCCCCAACCAATGAGAACACCCCCCACCCAATCAGAACACAGCCAAGCCCCCACCCAATCAAGTCACACCCCCACTAGCAGTTAAAAGGAAGAAGCAGCTGCAAGCTCACATTTCTCTGAGAAGCACAAAGCCAAAGACACAAGCCTGAAGATGATGAATGAGACTTCATCGAAAACGTTGCCTAGATACTTCCAATCTTACGCGGAGAAAACCGACATAACCAAAGATCCATATATATGGATCTTTGGTTATTCGGGTTTTCTCCGCGTAAGATTGGAAGTATCTAGGCAACGTTTCGATGAAGTCTCATTCATCATCTTCAGGCTTCTGTCTTCAGCTC